>NW_024883015.1:0-146022 GCF_019059575.1 Amphibalanus amphitrite | reverse complement strand
GCGGCGGCCCGGTGGGTCGGCGGCGGCCGGCCGTGGAGTGAGGACGCCGTGTGTGGGGCGCAGAGACGCCGCAGTGCAGAGGAGGGGAAGATAATGACTCTGCACGATGCCGGAAATGATGCCTTTGTGATCTAAATTAAACACCGGCAGTGCATATCCTCCCTTGCCCCATTCCTATTTTATCATAATCCTTCAATAATCTGTAATGGCCATTCAGCGCAAGCAAGCAAACAAAACAACCCGTTTAGCGGCGACATCATCTCGGATAAAAAAAGCGACAGTGATTATTAGAATAGACTAAACGCGAGGCAAATCGAGGGGTATAACTATATGCATCACATACCGAGTGTTTTATTCCCATCTAGCGAATTAATTGGGGATCTTGTCCAACAAGTCAGCGGCCGTTCTAGACACAGAATAATGCTTTGTTTTCGGTCACATCATTATCTGCAATAATTCGAAGCGAGGTTTAACCCTCGCCGGCCGAGAAGGGGTGGATGCCGCCACCATGCATTTTTTGCGGTAGCTCAAAGCACACTGATGATAGAAGGCTGACATTTCACATGCCTTACATTTCATTCAAGCCAGATCACTTGACATCAACCACGTTTTCAGGTCAGGTCACTTAACTATGACGTCTTAGATAAACCTCTGCACGGTTGTCGGTTATAAAATGATGCAATCCGCAATGCACATAGTGTTGTATAAGCATAATGGGGAATTATGGAAACTGTTAATTTGGCGTCGGAAATGATCTGAATCTATACCTCAAGCACATGAAATCGTGACTTCATACATTCTTGGCAAGGTCTAATGCTTCACTTTTGCATTGTTCACCTTGCGTGACGTCATTTATGACGTCACTAAGGTCATAGGAGTGCTTCGTCAATAACTCCCGATCAAAATGAGCTAGCCAGTCGGGACGGCCATCAATGAACTTTGCAAGACTTGCCGAATCAAATGTTATGCAACATGTCCTCCTTTCAACAGCTTCGTGACCTGCGTTGCCCTAACATAACATTGACCTGAGGTAAACATCCTAAATTGCTTCACCTCAACAAAAAAGCATATAAATGAACAGAAAACACGATTGTATCGAAATGACGATAATGCGCTTAGTTATTTACCAAGAACCGATCAAATGCATTGGGGCCCTTGACCTGCCCTAAGAGGTCACTGATATTGGGGGGGGGGGTATGATAATGGGGTGCCAGTCGCTGCGTCACGTAACGACGCAAGCGCTCGTTTTTTTCCGCGAGGCTCTAGCAGCTAGCTCAATTATAGGAGCTAAACATGGGGTCGGGGAATCGCTCCCTTCTCACTCACTATTTGGCCGGGATAGTGTTTGCAATTATTGTTAAAATCAAGCATTTTAATATTTCAAATGACCCATTTTTCCCGCCCAAGTCTTTCAATTCAAGGTCATAACATCAGGTTACGTCAAGTGACCTTACCTCAAGGAAAGTTCCTGTGCTCATCATATCTAAATACACCGACTAACCGATCGCTTCAGAACTTTCAGCGATTTTAATGGGCAACAGTATATGTATTTGAAATGTTTGCTTTGCAAGTTTGACATTGTTGACAGCAAGGCCGGGTCAATTTTGAGATCACTCAACCTCAAGTCAATGGGAGAAAATTGAACTGCACTTTTTTGGACGGAACGCATAATAATCACTCTGAAAACATGTGGTACTTGATGAGATACAATACTGAATGAGAAAATTGTTTGTTTTGTTGGGGGCTATCTTTTTCGGTCTGAAAAGGCCCGTGCAGAGCTATGACATAACTATGCTGTGGTGTAGTAATTGGGTAGTGCGAGCCAGCGACAGTGATCTGCGGAAGCGAGACTGTTCCCGTGGGACGATTGCCCTGTCGGGACGGAAAAGCAATTGGTTTTCTCATAATACCGATGGTGGCAGTTGTTGTTATTTACATGCTAAGCCGTTGACCCTAATTAAATCTGACAATATTATTCAGATTTCAGACATAGCGGTAAACAAGCTGATTGTTGTGCTAGGTTGGGCTCTTTCGGTCGATTTCAGAGTGGGAAGGATGACAGGAATTAGGGGGAGACAGGGGGCCTGGGCGGGAGTCCTGGACCTCATGCTCCGCTGGGGCCGAGCCCATCACGTGGGTTGGATTGCCCTGGCACATGGATAGCCCTGGGCGGTGTTTCACGGCCCCGCGCTGCAGCACGCTGCGCTGCGCTGCTGCATTGTTGCGGCGGTTGATATGAATTCGGCTCCACGCTAGCGTTGCGAGCCATAATAGGCGCGGGAGCCGGGGGGGGGGGGAGGGGCAGTGGGGGCGGTGCCCCCACAGCTTCGAGACGGAATATCACACTTTTTGCAAATGTTTTCTTTTTTTGTTGAAAAAGCCGAGGGATGAAAAATAGGTGGCCTAAAACCGGTGAGAAAACTAGATTTGGGGGACCTTAGGTTGATCTCTATTATGGTGTGCCCCCAGTCGGAAAGTAGTTCCCGCGCCCCTGTTGCGAGCTTTCGAGTCTGTTGATGTTTCCATGGAAATTGGAAACCCAATGCACCGGTGCGCGCAACGCACCCTGTCTAAGCAAATTATACCATCAATGACCTCTAGTGACATGACCTCTGGTTATGACCCGATCCAAAATTGGCTGAAGTATTTTTTCTTCTTTTTGCTACTTTTGACGCTACTTCGAATACCACAAATGCCCAAAGCTGAGTTATAAGAATGATGCGCAATCCCCATTTCCCCTCCAACAGGGCGTGAGAGTCTAGGCATTCCTGTAGGGCACGGGCTAACAATGACTCTCATAATCATTGTGGCCATGAACATCTACTGCCATTCTTTAACACCGGTTTCGCTGCGCTGAGCGGCGGCCGTCCCGTTTGTTGGATTCTACAGCTGGCTGGTGGAAAGCGTTACCGGCCGCCCGTCCACCGCCCGCGGGCCGGACCGAGCGGTCCCGCTGACCCTACCTGACCTGAGCCCGGCGCGATATGGGACAGGCAGACGGGGGTTCGGCTCAGCGAAGGCAGCGCCCACTGGTGCTGGGGACTTTTTTAATAGACCTACTGTACAGGTTGATGGTCCCCTACTCTTTATCCACCGGGTTCCTATGGCTCAGCATTGGCAGCAGCCGCCTGGTACCGGTAGGCTGTGCCGCATGACCCGAGAGTGAAGCGGCACAGTCTACCCACGCTGTTTGACATCGGCTCGGGTCGCCGGGTGGAGCGTTTTGTAGACCAGCTGTTGCGTCAGACCAGCGCGGGGGGAGGGGCTCGTCTCGGTGGTTGGCGTGGGCTGGCGAGTGGTGTGGGGTGTGTTGGTGGACCATGGGGGCTGGACGGGTGTGTGTGGTCACTTGCTGCATTGCACATTTTGCGTCGCTTAACAATTGCATTCCTGTTTTTGCTAAGCACAATGCACGGAAGATCCAGCGATATATAATTTACTTGTGCATTGTGCAAAACGTGATTTGGCACGGTATCGAGGCAACCATAGGTCTTGTGCCACATATATGCATGATATTTAGGCAATACGCTTATGAAAATGGTAGATTGATCCGTGATCGGATTGATCCTGGATGTCAATTCGTAGGATGCTAAATGTCGACATGTATTAAATGAACGAATGAATGAATCAATCAATCAATCGACAATCGACATGTAGATATAAAACCGTATAAATGGCTCGCAACCACTAAAATCAAACCATGAGATCCTAACTCGGAAAAGTAGCCGGAGTCCCGATGAGGCTCGAACCGGGACTCCACGCTGAAAGTTTTGCCAATGATCCATCATCATTCCACCAAGCTAGAGCGACCGGCACCCTAAGCCACAAAAACATTCATTGACTTTGCTGCCGACCTCCCGGCCCCGCCGCCCGCCCGGCCAGACTTTGCCCCGGCCGTGCCCACCATCCGGTGTAGCTCGGCGTAGGAGTGCTAGACTGTCAAACTGACCGTTAGTGAGAGGCCCGGTTCGAGACGCTTCGCGTGCTGGATGTTTATTTCTGTGTCCGAGGCTATGCGATTAGTTCACTTTTCAGAAAGATTATTTGGTGACTGGTCTGTTTTTTTCTTTGCTGCAATTCATGAGGAGACCGTATGGACCCTTACCTGTCCTTCCGCACCCCACTTGGGAGATGGTTGTTTGAACCCCCCTGGGTTTTGTGAATATCTCTATAAGCGAATTTTTGGAGGGTGGATTACGATCGGTTCTACGCGACAAGTGACCACTCACACCCAGCCCCAGGTCCGCTCACTCCATCCCCACATCACCCCCGCCCCACACCACATTCCAGCCCGCCTCATCCACCGAGCCGAGCCAGATAGACAGGCCTGACCCTTACCCCCCCCCCCCTTCCCCCAGCCGGTGTAACGCAGCGTCCGGTCAAATCGCTCTACCAGGCGACCCGAGCCGGTGTCATACAATGTGGGTAGGCTGTGCCGCTTCACTCTCGGGTCATGCGGCACAGCCTACCGGTACCAGGCGGCTGCTGCCAATGCTGAGCCATAGGAACCCGGTGGATAAAGAGTAGGGGACCATCAACCTGTACACGACTGTACATACCACTCAATTTGTCTCGTAACGGCGCACGTGATCTTTTTTTTCTGGCTAAATTAGGGTCGGAACGGCGTGGGATTCCACCAATACCCCTCAGTCACGCAGAACGTACTCGATGTGAAAAACCGATAGATTCGAATGGTTTAGACTATAATACAGCATTTACTTTGCGGCAAACGTTTCGTTAGCTGAATCATACATTAGAAACAATCTTCATGCGTTGTTTTCCTGTGATACCGGAGGACTTAATCATCTACTTCTGCAGTATAGCCGCGAGGAGCTGATATGCCTGGATGAGAATTGAGAACCTGCGGTACCTGCATAAGTTTCCACAACTTCAGGAAGTTTTACCTAGAGGAATGGTACTTGTGGTTTAGTGCTATGATTTGAATTTTGCAGCCTTGCTTTATTTTTATGATAAAGTTGTTAATTTTTGACGTAGACGAACTCCGTTCTATTCTTAAGTTTTCTAATGAAATGTATCGTTCACTAACTGTTTCTATGTATTCGATCTTTAGTGCTGGCGACAGCCTTAGAACCCAATGGCGGTTGCATTGTTTTTATTCACAATGCACTGAGCGAATATGATCGTTAGTGTGGCAGATACAAACGAGGACACGCTTGGCACATTATCGACAAAGTGTCCGCGCCTTGTGCGTAGTGAATGTTTTCTATGGTCGGCAGTGGTATTACCACGCGTTGCCGTTTCAGCTTTATAGTGTGCGAGATATCGTTACCTTATCGATTAGAGCTGCAGCACTTAATGTCGCATACCCGGAATGGGCCTAAAACCGACATGCTTAGACGTAAGATAAAATATGCATGCACCAAAATTTAGATTATGACGATGCAGTACGGATGCTCAGGGGACTTTTTTAGCTTGCTACCCCCCACGAAAATATGTGAGCACGGGGCTTTTCAATGTCGTATTTGAATATTTAAAACCATTTTTCAGATGAAGTGAATAAAAATAAAGTCTCTTCAAATACATTGTTAAAAGACGGGGTAGGAATTTTCTTTTTTGCAAAGGCACTTTCATCCGGGCCAATCCGCCAGAGAAAGACACGTTTGCTTTGAAAAAGTACGTATGAGGAGCAGGTATAGGTAACTGTATATTTGACTTTCGTATAGTTAATACTTATACATACCTTTGTAATATTGTCAAATGGACAAGCCCGGCCTTATCAATAATAGGTACATGACACACTTCGATAAAATCACAGTTGTTGAAAAGTTCGAGACATATTTGGTAAAACACTCGTGGTTCGAAGACACCGTTCAATCGTAAACAAAGCACAGTTTGCAGGTTACTAGGATCACTGTATGTACGACGTACAGTGGGTGCGCTGAGCTAGTCCCGTTGATTTTGGTCGATATCGATGGATGTAAATTGATTCCAAAATTCTAAGATGTTGCTGCTCACTGTCTAAAATCGTTAAGTTTTCCATGGTGAAGGGTGTGTCACATTGGAGACTGTGGTCACGAATGGATGAATGTTAAGGTGACGTAAGTAAGTTACCTGTACGGTCAGATATTCCTTTGTGCTCACAGACTCTGGTATGAAGGCGTTAGGCGTACATAAGTAAATACATAAATATGTACATACATACAGGCGTACATACATAAATATGTCTCGAACTTTTCAACAACTGTGGTTTTATCGAAGTGTGTCATGCCAACTCATTTGAACCGCCTTGTCATGTAATAGGAACATACCTATACGCAAATTACATCACACCAAATTATGCCCAATGACACGCCAAGCACTGTATAGTATGAAGAATGCAGCCGCACACAGCAGGACGCACGCGGCAATAGTGGCCTGACTCAGATGTGCTTTTAAGCTAAGCTGAGCTGAGCTGCCACTGAAGTAAGAGGCTTTGGAGGTGCGTCCTTGACACAGGGTTTATTGTAACTGCAGCACCTTAGGGTCAGGCGCTGTTCATACTCTCACCACTTAGTGTTCCCATCGACATATTAGTGGAATTTGCTGAGTGGCTATTTTTGGAAATACATTTTACATTATCCACTCAGATTCCAATGCATTGAAGTGCGTAGAAAATATTGCATCGGTATGCACTTATATGGAAGGCAAATAAATGTTGAAGCGCGTCTCTGTCAGGAAAATGGGGTGCGTATATTACCAGAATGTATAGGCAACATGCTCCCCTACATGTTATTAGTCTGAATCACGGATCACATTAGGTGATCCGTGTCTGAATGGAACTGATTTTACTACTTTTTGTTCTCGCGGTTTTCTCAAAATGTATTTGCATCATCAAACGTAGGTACGACATGTGCCTCGATTTCAGTGCATCCAGGTTAACGATGTTGTTTACCTTCCGACAGTTTTCATTGATTTAGAATAGCATTGCACGGCAGACTGGCCAGGACCTGTAGGACGCTGTTGCATGTCCTCCACGACGGTCCCTCCACATGCGCTCCCTTGACATTTTCGCCGCAGAATCAATGCCTTTTATCGTCCCAACTGTGTCTCCTAAATTGCAGCGGCGTCAACTAGCTGGTCGAATGGTTGACTCGCAGCAAACAATCTCTGCCAAGTTGGCCCGAGTCTTTGTCCGTCGCCGACCAATAGCTGGATGTCGCCGCTGTCTTCTGACGAGGCTGGCCGGCCGGGGGCGCCGGGGGGCCATTTGTTGCAATCGTGCTAAAGCCGGATTGGTGAGCTCGATCGACAGCGGATAGAGCCTGTCGCGGATGGACTGGCATCGAGCGACCATCGACGTGCAGATAGGAGGTCGCTGGAAAGGGCAGGGGAGACTGGGAGAATCCGTACCGGCCGTAATAAGTTATAGTACAACTGTGCTACGCAGTTTTCCTTAGGATAATATATTTCCTGAGCTCAGATATGCCTGTAAGTACATCGCATTCATACATGAATTGCATGCTCGTTCCATTCAACATTGTTTACTTATCAAGTAATCTTCTTCACGATCTTAATTACCAAAATTTGATATCGTGACAAAGACGCTTTAAGTATTGCATTCATTTCATACAACTGCTTGTTGCTGGTGTTTGATCCAGTTAAATGACGAAGTTTATTGCCTTTGTTATGTCGGTTACTGACTTGTTGTTCCGAACGTGTCGGATATTGTTGGCAGCCTTATCCTTTGATCGGTAGATCAAAATCTGCATGTGAAATCGGGCAGACTGGCTTTGGTAGATGGTAGAGTCAGATGGAAAAGAGGTGTTTCAGCAGTTTAGCGAGGCGGCCGCCGCTAGAATTTGGACTTCGTTACCCCGGGTGATTTTTGGGGGATTGACAGGAACGAATTAAATACAGCCGAAATAACGTGCACCTGACCTTTGATTCCAACGGATCTTTTGGTCCATCACAAATCTCTCCTCACGTCTGCAAGGCCGCGTTTGGCGAGCGACCCAGCGCTTCTGGGGTCACATCATAATACGTCGACCTCAAAACGTTTTATAATGTAAGTGCCTTACTTTATTTCACCTCGTGCTGGATGTGCTGTTGCACATACGGAGTTCCAGGCGGCTTATCGCGGCGACCGCGTGTTGATTGCCAGACTAAAAGCTCAGCGCCGATGTAGCGTATCAGGAAATTGGCCGGCGACACAGCATCGGTGCTGCATAGCTCCAGCTGACTGGCACAGGCATCAGGAAACCAGCTCGTGGCAAACCGTTTGCACGACGGTCATCTGGTACACATTTGGTGTAAATTAGGTGGCTGCAAATTTGGTGAAATTAGGTTAACTGTGTTTCTTAATCCTCGCCCGCACATGCCATTTTCCCATCCTAGAACGCACATGGGGGGGGGGGGGTGGTTGCCACCCCGTCGCGCCATTTCGTTCCTGTTGGAGATAGAGCTTAGCAGTAAAGACCAAAAAGATTCTTTGGGAAGAGACAAATCCAATGATACCCAGTTTTACCTTCTCAGGTCACTCATTGACCTTCCAGGTCAGGTCAAACTAAAAAATGTTGCTGTTTTGGGTCACCGTTGGATATCAAGTGTGCTGCTTATCAAATACCGATGACGATGCTGTTTTCTGGTGCCAAACCAGCTAGAACCTCTTTGTCACACTACCCGACCAGAATTTTGCTGCTGAGATCATTTCAGGTCAAGTTAGGTCAAGGTCAATTATATGTGTTTGTATGTCTGTGTGTGTCTGTGTGTATACTGTATACTGATGTGTGCACCGATTGTTTATGTGTCCATATTACATGAAATCATGATCTGAGAAGCTTTTACCAAAAATGCAGTCAAAAAAACTTCACAAAAAGTAAATTCCGCTTGCCTAAAACGCAATGATCTTAGATGACCTAGGTTGACCTTGACCTTGACCTTGACATCTGTACGTCGTCGAACAACATGTTCCATGATAGGTGGGAGGTAAGACTGGTAAAAAAGGCCGAAATCAAGGTGTCAAAAGCTCACAAGACCCATAGGTAACGCAAGATGTTGAGAATTGGCCATTTGGGTCATGACATGACCTGAAATACAAGGTAAGGTCATATCTCCGAAACCAAAAACCACTGAAACTTGAAATTTTCAGTGGACATCAAGAAAGGATAGAGGAGCAGCTATACGAAAAATCAGCCTTCTAGCTCTAAAAATGTTGAGTGCAGAGCAGAAAGACTACCTGGGGGGAGGGGGTGGCAACCACCACCCCCCCCCCCCCATGTGCGGGCGAGGGTTAAAAGTAATCAGTTTTTGTAACACAAATGCTTATATACCTTTTTTAATATTACCAGACATTATTTTCGATTAAAGCACCGAAATCAGTTCATGATGTGAAGATATTTGTCGTAAAAGAGATAAGGTGCAGATTTGGTCAAATAGTTAGCTGCGTTCTTCAGATAGCCCGTCTTAAACGACTTTTATCCAGTTTTTTTTGCCGTTGTGTCTCACAGATTGATCGGATATTAGTATATAAAACTTACTTACATGTCAGATTTTGATGTGATTGATCGGAATTCGCAATCTCGAAGACTGTCCGCAACTCAATGCTCTAAGGACTCGAGGACTCGAAGGTCATCTTATCCTAAATATCTCACGCAGCTCGTTACCCGCTGCGAATAAAGGAGCGGACACAACCCTCGAACGTGGAGGTTCCCGTCGGCAATGTTGACCAGACACATGGCTTTAGCAGCGCCCTTTTCATACGATTAACCGTGCTCTTCTGAGTTTGAAGCAGCATCGTTAACTCTGCATAATTTTGAGCCCTTCATTTCAAAGATGATCTTCATTTCAAAGTCATCGGGCTCCATGACTTATTTGGAGACTTCACGGCGACCGGCATACCGCTCGGTGGGTTGTCGCGAGGGAATGCATGGGCAGACACGTTTATGGAGAAAATGGATCCAGGATCTGATCCGACGAATCTTCTCCCTTCAGCCACTTTTGCAACATGCAATATCCAGAATTATATTACGTAGTTATGGTAATGCTTGCAGGCATTTCATCTGTCAGATAAATGTAATAGCACTAGCTGGGCGTTCAACATCTATGTAGCCGTACCGAGTCCACTGTGATGTGATTGAAAAGCGGTCACTCAGCAGTAGCGGTCGCCGGTCGCCTAAGCAACGTAAAATATAAATCCCTGAGGTTTTCCACTGAGTAAGCTTCTTAGCGCTGCTGTCCTGCGAGCCAGTGCGAATCGCGTTCCATCCCAATGGGATTTTACACGTTTGTCACCGTTCCCGTCACTGTAACTTTGGATCACTGCCGGTTTTGCCAATAGGACGTGAAATTGTATTGATGTTGCCAAGAATGTCGCTTGAGTAGCAACACAACTCGACTGAATCGGTGCGAGTGTTTGGCAGAAATGGTGGACATAAACTAGGGTGTGAAAGTCTGACAATTAACCCTCGCCCGCACATGCCATTTTCCCATCCTAGAACGCACATGGGGGGGGGGGTTGCTACCCCCCCCCCGCGCCATTTCGTTCCTGTTGGAGATAGAGCTTAGCAGTAAAGACCAAAAAGATTCTTTGGGAAGAGAGGAATCCAATGATACCCAGTTTTACCTTCTCAGGTCAGTCATTGACCTTCCAGGTCAGGTCAAACTAAAAAAATGTTGCTGTTTTGGGTCACCGTTGGATATCAAGTTCGCTGCTTATCAAATGCCGATGACGATGCTGTTTTCTGGTGCCAAGCCAGCTAGAACCTCTTTGTCACACTATCCGACCAGAATTTTGCTGCTGAGGTCATTTCAGGTCAAGTTAGGTCAAGGTCAATTATATGTGTTTGTATGTCTGTGTGTGTCTGTGTGTATACTGATGTGTGCACCGATTGTTTTTGGGTCCATATCACATGAAATCATGATCTGAGAAGCTTTTACCAAAAATGCAGTCAAAAAACTTCACAAAAAGTAAATTCAGCTTGCCTAAAACGCAATTATCTTAGATGACCTAGGTTGACCTTGACCCTGACCTTGACCCCTGTACATGGTCGAACAACATGTTCCATGATAGTTGGGAGGTAAGACTGGCAAAAAAGGCCGAAATCAGGGTGTCAAAAGCTCACAAGGCCCATGGCAAACGCAAGATGTTGAGAATTGGCCATTTGGGTCATGACATGACCTGAAAAACAAGGTCATATCTCCGAAACCAAAAGTCACAGAAACTTGAAATTTTCAGTGGACATCAAGAAAGGATAGACGAGCAGCTATACGAAAAATCAGCCTTCTAGCTCTAAAAATGTTGAGTGCAGAGCAGAAAGACTGCCTGGGGGGGGGGGGGGTGGCAACCACCCCCCCCCCCATGCGCGGGCGAGGGTTAAAGCTACATTATGAATTTTCACTGTCTTCCTTTCCTTTAAAAAGGAGGCTGGTATATGTTTAGTAGTAACATTGTATGACATCTAATCTTCCCTCTATCACATTATTTTAACCATTCCGAGCAGTCAGGCTAGGTACTTACATAACAGTTGACACCTAAATAACTAAAAAGCCCATCTAATGCTTCCCGTGAGCTGTTTTCGGTGTGTAGGATGTTCTTGGTTGTATTCTAGTTCTTTTCTCCTTGGATCAGTATGTCCATTTGGACCGATAAATATTCATGAGGCTTCCAATGATGTTTTATGCAAGGCAATGATGCGATCGAGTTCACATCCGGCATATCTGCAGCAGAGCCCAAGTAACTTGATTTACATCGATCTCGGAAGCGTTAGTTACATGAGCGACTACCTAGGCAGCTTCATTTTGAAAGCTACATGGTTCTTGATCTTCCTGCTATCCATGAGTAGGGGAACCTTTCCTGTATGTTGTACTTCAACTGACATCTGAAAATTCCAAAATATCAACCTTGGGTGGCATGTCATGCAAAATGCGATGGGATTCAGCCTCAAGACTAGTAACATTGCATGACGCAGTCAACTATTGAACAGACGGAAGCAGAACTTTATCACTGGCGGACCCAAGGGTGGCCTTTTGAGCATTGACCCCTCCCGCAGTTTCCGGACCTGGCGAAATTTCCCGTTTTCTTGGCATAGAAGTAAAATAACGGAACTGCTGTTAGAACAAGATCGTTAGGTACGTATAAACTGTACGGTATGGGGATTGATGAGGCGAATTCCAATGAGTTTTTTTTTTTTAACTGGAGGACTTTTGTAGCATTACCCAGCAGTCTCTAAACCATTTTCTAATTCTCCGGTCTGTGAAGGCGTGTCCATAGGGTGCCAAAATGCTGGTCCAAGTGCCGGATTCCGCACCAATGTCTGATTTCCGGTCTGTGTAGATGTGCCGGACCAGGGTCCTGTCGTCTGTCTAGGTAAGTGTTCCGGATCAGTATCATGTCGTCCGTCTAGCTATGCCGGACGGGTATCCTGTCGTCTGTCTAGGTGTGTCTAGTGTATCCTGTCGTCTGTCTAGGTATGTCTAGTGTACCCTGTCGTCTGTCTAGGTGTGTCTAGTGTATCCTGTGTCTAGGTGTGTCTAGTGTATTCTGTCGTCTGTCTAGGTGCGTCTAGTGTATTCTGTCGTCTGTCTAGGTGTGTCTAGTGTATCCTGTCGTCTGTCTAGGTGTGTCTAGTGTATCCTGTGTCTAGGTGTGTCTGGTGTATTCTGTCGTCTGTCTAGGTGCGTCTAGTGTATCCTGTCGTCTGTCTAGGTGTGTCTAGTGTACCCTGTCGTCTGTCTTGGTGTGTCTAGTGTGTCCTGTCGTCTGTCCAGGTATGTCTAGTGTATCCTGTCGTCTGTCTAGGTGTGTCTAGTGTACCCTGTCGTCTGTCTAGTACCCCGTCGTCTGTCTAGGTGTGTCTAGTGTATCATGTCGTCTGTCTGGGTATGTCTAGTGTACGATATCGTCTGTCTAGGTGTGTCTAGTGTACCCTTCGTCTGTCTAGGTGTGTCGGATCCGCGTCCGTCGCCTGTATAGGTGCGCCGGACCAGGGTCCTGTCGTCTGTCTATATGTAGGTGTCCGAACCAGTGTCCTGTCGTCCGTCTGGGTCGTACCGGACCTAGCGACTGCCATGGCGTCTCGCCTACAGAGCGGCGCGTTGTCTGTGTGTTTGTTTACCCCGACGTGCCCGGAGGCGTGCCCCGAGGCGTTCTGTTTACCAGGCCCGTCGTCAGCCTGTTTTAATCTGGGGACGCAGCCGGGACCGGGCGCGAGGCGGCGCGTCTCATCCGCCTCCGACGCGCCGTTTACGCCGAGCGACGGCCTCTGAATGTTGCTAATTCGACGCGCGCGACGCCAGGACTGGCGCTTTAACTGAAAAACGTCTCGTCAAAGGAACGTCCCAGGGAGGTGCGGTGGAACTGATTTGTGAAGGCAACGGACCGCTTTGGCTCGAGTGTGGAGGCAAGAAAAAGCTGTTCACCGGTGCGAGACATGCGTGTAATCATTTCTGATCCTGGATATGTTTGAAAATTCTCGGTCTGTGCTAGGCCCTCATAAAGCTTGGTGTTTTGAAAGAAAAGTAGCCAACAAGCTTTTATTAAAGCAGAATTTGTATTGAATGACTCACATTCGACAAATGCATATTGCAAGAGACAAAAAGGAGTTATAACACTTCTCAACACTATGAAAATTACAATTCACTTTTTTCTATGAATCGCTACCTATATTTTTAGGTTAGTTCGTGACCAATGACCACTGTGGCAGTGGCAGCAGATTTTTGCACTGCTTTGAAGCCTAAATCCGCTAATAAGAATTTACGCTCCGGCTTATCCTAACAGACCTTCCCCAACGTGCAGTGCTAGAATCATTATAGCTTGGATAGAGTATGCTTCTTTTCCTAGGTAAGATTTAATATAAATGATATAAAAAAGTCACGTTCCTTGCTGTAATCGGAGATAATTCGCATCCTTTTATCTGAAGAGCTAGCGTACAGATTAAACGATCCTGATATTCGCGCTTTCACCGATGTGTTGTCGACTAATTGAAAGTAGTTTGCACGCCGTCCTAGTACCGAGGGTACACATAATCCAGTTTACGGCAGGCCTGTGCCGGTGAAGACCGGAAGAGCGCGTGATTAGGGTCATTCCTCTCCCCTCGGATGAATAACCATACTGTAAATTTAAATAACATTTATGTTTGTAGTCTGTGAAACGGAGAGATACACGCCGAAGACAAGCGGTCTTAAAATGTGTGTGTGTGTTTCTTTTTTTCTAAAATACTACTCTGCTAAAACAGTGATGATGAACTAAAGGAAATAAGTGACGTCATCCATCAGCGGTGAGACGTTTTAAAGTTGTTTTTTTTATACTACTGAATGAGTCAGCTTTATACTACTATACCAACCAATCACTTTAAGATGGATCCGGAATCTGCTGCAATTCCAATGAGCTTCATTTCCTGCTTTTAGCATAACAAACATAATCGGGTTGCAATGAAGCGTTATCTAAAAAAAAAAAAAACATCGCGCCCGATGGCGGTGACGGTCAAACTCGGCGGGACCGGCGCGGTGGTGTTTCACCACCCAGCAGCCCGGTTCCCGCTTCTGCCTTGTCTTTTGTCTCATTGGCTAACGGTATGCCTACCCAGAATGCTGGTCGATAGTAATTAGCAATGGGCAGAACAATGGGATAACAATACCAGGAGTGGTCCGATAGCTACAGCCGTACTCGTTAATACAGGTGTTCAGTCGTGCTCACAGATGCTGCTCATGTGTCCACAGCTCCAGTGACACATGGCTGACTCAACTTCAAAGGAACTGTGTTTGTTGTCTGATGTTCACAGGCATTTGCACTAAAGTGAGCAATATAGTTCCGTCATATACTCGAAAGAAAAAATAGCCATATACATTAGATATGCAAGACTTTATCCACGCGGTCATAACGTAGCGGCGTTTATTTGACATGCATGCGTTATTTGTTTCAGTTGGTTTCCAACCTAATAATGCTTGACTTTTTTGTTCTGCTTTCAACACATATTAGCCTGCACTTATCATTAGGTTACTTGCAAATTGCAGTCATGATGGGCCGTCGTGGTGCAGGAACACAATGCATAATTAAGGATGAGATGGTCAGTGTGATGTGCAACATTGGGCGCCAGACCGAAATGCTTCGATGATGCAATTTTAGTTGTTGATTAAGGATTATAAATAGCCATAAAAGCCAAACTTTCTAAGTGAGATTTATAAGTAGTTTGCGCTCCCCTCATAATCAAACTATCTTGATTAATGAGATCGAGGAAAAGAGTTCGTAAGTAATCAGAAATGAGCATTTGTCAAATTTCATTTAGTAAAATAACTTTTTATGGACTGTTCTACCTCTGACAACTTGGTGAATCCACTATAACTATGTGTGATCGTCCACACACTCTGCTCAATTCCACAGAACCACCATTGTAGGTACGTACCATCGCACAAGTTTGGTGTTTTTCATTGTCACAGGAACAAACGTTGGGAGGGGTCATCTTAACTCCCCTGACTTGTTCGCGTTTTTAGAAAGAGTTAAGCTGATTCAGGGCTTAACCCTCGCCGGCCGAGGGGGGGGGGCGGGTGCCGCCCCCCCCCCCATAGGGTTTTTTCGCGATAGCTCCGAACACGCTCGCGATAGAGAGCTGAAACTTGGCATACCTGACCTTTGATCCAAGCCGGATCTTTTGACACCAACCGCATTTTTGGATCAGGTCAGGTCACTGACCTATGACGTCATAAGTGAACCTCTGCACGGTCTTCAGATGTCGCAACTTCGCAACGCCCTCACTGCCAGAGGAGATGTCACAGGGAAATGAAACTTGCAGGATCTAGTATCCATTATGAGTCCCACAACTTGTATATCTCGGATTTTTCCTAAAGGTCATATGAGGTCAGGTCATTTTCGTGACGTCACCATTATAAGTCAATGGGGAAAAATGAAAACTGCTATTCTGGCGCCGGGAACGATCTCCAACTATCTCAAGCACACAGAATCGTGATTTGATGCACTCCTTGCAAGGTTAGATGCGTCACTTTTGCAATGTTGACCTTGCGTAACGTCATTTATGACGTCATCAAGGTCATATTAGTTTTTCGTCAATAACTCTTGATCAAATTGAGCTAGCGAGTCGGGAAAGCCACCGATGGACTCAGGAAGACCTGCCGAATCGAATGATATGCGACATGACCTCTTTCGACCAACTTCGTGACCTGGGGGTGCTGACCTGACCTTGACCTGAGGTCAACACCCCAAGTTGACCTGACCCGGACAAAAATTATATCATTCGACGCGCCTGAGCGAGGCGAACACGATGCATGCTGCCAAAATCGGCGCTCTCCGGCGGTTTTTTGCGAAGTTATTCACCAAAAACTGAACCGTACCTTGGGGCACTTGACCTGACCTCAGAGGTCACCGGTTGACCTAGGACCTTAAAATCGGGTACCAATCTCTGCGTCTCGTAACGGCGCACACGCTCGTTTTTTCCGCGACGCGCTAGCTCCACCAGGGGCGAAACGGCGAGGGGGGGTCATACCCGCCCCCCCCCTCGGCCGGCGCGTATGTAGAAAACCAATAGGTCCGGCGAGGGTTAATTAAGGGGCGTGTAAAGATATTTCCTGGCAGAGTTCTATTTTTACGACCAGGCTTGGACCACATCAGGCATTTAATCTTAGACAAAGGTGATCACGATTCACTACAGGTCGATGACAGAACATGGCCTTTAAAAAACTAATCTGACCAAAATGAATGGAATGGTTTTGTAATGCAGTGTCAACAGTCTCTGAATTCATTTAACTCCGAAACAATTAATGTTTATTTATTGTCGCATGTTGTATACCATCTGATCTGCCTTTACTGTTGGACTACTCGTATCTATACATCATGCCTTATTTTTTCACTCTCTAGTGTCTATGATATGGTATGATAAGTATATGATATGATATCCACACTGGGAGATGCAAACTTGATTACTAAGCTTGCCCATTATACCGATGCTACCAAATTAAGTACCTGTACATAACACCTTATATTTAATGGATTTAATCAAAAGGAGTGAGTGGGTTACCGATGCGCCGTAGATAACGCTAATGCTTTGGGGGGCTTCATCGAAACATTTGAAGCCTGTGGCTTAGCGCCAGATATCAATCTGGCCATTTATTACTTTGTTGAAGCTCAACACACAGATGATTTAGGGCCTGTTATTTGTAGAGATGACACACTGCAGATTGGTATCGCTAGGAATGAATAACGGAAAGCATCATAACTGGTGCCTACTTATTTTGTTTGTTTGCGTGTTTTATTCATTTCCTTGAAGTTTCCAGGGTTTATGACACATCCGACGACAATACCTTAGCCTCCTTAGCCATAAATCTCGGTATATACAGAGGCAATGCCTTGGTTTTAAGAGCCTCGATATACAGAGGTCTATGCCTTGTTTTTTAGAGCATCGGTACACAGGCGTCTATGCCTCGGCTTAGCACCTTAACCCGCGCCCCGCTGGGGGGGGGGGGGCAGAATCTGCCCCCTCCCGTTTTTCGCCAATAACTTCTAAAAGCGTTACGCCAGCGACGTCAAACTTTCAGTACCTTATCATATATCAATTTGACACGTTCCCTGAAAATTTGAGCGAAATCCGTCGGAAATTTTTGTGAAAATGACGTTTGAGTGACGTCATGTTCGCCATTTTCGCCTCAAAGACGGCAAAATTTCAAACGCCGCTAACATCTTCATTTTTTAAAGGAATCAAGACGTAACAAAAAAGGTTACACGTGATTCTACTTTGTCTATCAAATGGCTCTCTCGGTTTTTTGAAAATGTTGGATTTTGGCCCAAATTTTTACAAAATCTGATTTTTTTGGGGAAAATAATTATAAAATCCAAAATTTTAGGTGTATCGAAAAAACGGAATACATAGAGAAGTGGTCTATGTGCACCTACATACCAATTTTCAGAAGAATCGGTTCAAAAATGTGGGAGTTATTCAAAACTGTATGACGTCACGACACATAAAATTTTTGAAAAATGTTTTTTTTTTGGAAGTTCTAGACCTCGTACGGAAACAAAAATAGCACCATTCGATTCGCCGTGAAAAACTACATCAGATAGACACCTTTTTAAGCCTTAACAACCAATTTCAAAATTTGACCCTTCTTGACCTGACCTCGGCCTGAAAAAAAGACCTCGACCTGAAATTCATCCAGAGGTGGTCCATATCACTTATTGAGTGTGCCTATTGAATTCTATGAGTAAAATGACCCATATAACATGTGCCGCACATGCCCTTTTCTCTATTTTGTTTTTGGTGACCTGACCTGACCTGACCTTGACCTTTGAATGATATTTTATGCAACGAATATTGTCTTGGTAACCTAAGAATACGTTTTGGGCAATCAGTCTCAGTCAATTCTTCGGCAACTACGGTGCAAGGCCGATAATGTAGAAACTTGCATTTTGTACCCTTGACCTGACCTTGACCTGACCTCTGACCAACTTAAGCAAAAAAATTGGGCTCTTTAGATCCTCCTTGCTGAGAGCTTTCGATTGCCGTATTTCCCGTCTTTCTACGACCATCGGTTCGGAAGTTAGACAAGGGGGGCAGAATCTGCCCCCCCAGCAGGGCCCGTATGGCTAAATAGCCCAGCGGGGCGCCGCGCGGGTTGGAGGCGTGGACTTAATACCATGCCTGAGACCAATCGATTGGCGGGGAAAATCAAACCATGTGACCCTAGTCACGTCAACTTTGACTTCGAGGCACTTTTCCGCCGGAACATTCCGACTATCGTATATGGCCATAACTTGTTTGAAATAATTGGAACGGTTTTTTGGTGCATCCTCTTTACACTTTAAACTAGATTATAATAACCTGCGCAGTGCGCACTAAAAGACTGGATTAAGGCGTATTCCTTGTTGAGGATGTCTCAATCTGGAGTCTTTCCTCGATGCGTTATTTAATGCGAAGGTCAATGAGTCCGTGTTCAATATTGTTTACATTTTGTTTGTCCGTGGTGAAATAGCCAATGAAAGTCAATAGATGGTGCTCCAGTTGAATTGTATATTTATAGCTCAAGATAAGCTAAGTGGTTTTCCCAGGTAGATGAACATCACTTATGACGTTTCATATGCACACAAGGCCTGCTTTATTTATTTACCCTCGTTATTTTCACAGGAAAATGCGCATTGTGCGTGGTAGCGGGGTGACCAATTAGCAATATTTTCCTTCTCGCCTGCGCAAAGCTGCAGGAAACAAACGTCATCAGCTTGCTTAGTCACTTATGAGCAGCTCCACTAAAATCCGCGATGAAGTGGAGCAATTTTTACTCAGACCGGTATGTATGTATATGTGGGGCGACTCCTTCGTTATGTACAATTGTACAGTCGTGTACAGGTTGATGGTCCCCTACTCTTTATCTACCGGGTTCCTATGGCTCAGCATTGGCAGCAGCCGCCTGGTACCGGTAGGCTGTGCCGCATGACCCGAGAGTGAAGCGGCACAGTCTACCCGCGCCGTTTGACATCGGCTCGGGTCGCCGGGTGGAGCGCTTTGTAGATCAGCTGTCGCGTCAGACCAGCGCGGGGGGAGGGGCTCGTCTGGCCCCTCCCCCGCGTGGTTGGCTGGCGTGGTTGGCGTGGGCTGGCGAGTGGTGTGGGGCGTGTTGGTGGACCATGGGGGCTGGGCGGGTGTGTGTGGTCACTTGCTGCATTGCACATTTTGCGTCGCTTAACAATTGCATTCCTGTTTTGCTAAGCAAAATGCACGGAAGACCCAGCGAATATAATTTACTTGTGCATTGTGCAAAACGTGATTTGGCACGGTATCGAGGCAACCATAGGTCTTGTGCCACATATACATATACATGATATTTAGGCAATACGCTTATGAAAATGGTAGATTGATCGGATTGATCCTGGATGTCAATTCGTATGTTAAATGTCGACATGTATTAAATGAACGAATGAATGAATCAATCAATCAATCGACAATCGACATGTAGATATAAAACCGTATAAATGGCTCGCAACCACTAAAATCGAACCAGATCCTAACTCGGAAAAGTAGCCGGAGCCCCGATGAGGCTCGAACCGGGACTCCATGTTGAAAGTTTTGCCAATGACCCATCATCATTCCACCAAGCTAGAGCGACCGGCACCCGGAACCACAAAAACATTCATTGACTTTGCTGCCGACCTCCCGGCCCCGCCGCCCGCGCGGCCAGACTTTGCCCCGGCCGTGGCCACCATCCGGTGTAGCTCAGCGTAGGAGTGCTAGACTGTTAAACTGACCGGTAGTGAGAGGCTCGGTTCGAGACGCTTCGCGTGCTGGATGTTTATTTCTGTGTCCGAGGCTATGTCCACTTTTCAGAAAGATTATTTGGTGACTGACCTGTTTTCTTTCTTTGCTGCAATTCATGAGGAGACCGTATGGACCCTTACCTGTCCTTCCGCACCCCACTTGGGAGATGGGTGTTTGAACCCCCCTGGGTTTTGTGAATATCTCTAAAGCGAATTTTTGGAGGGTGGATTACGATCGGTTCTATGCGACAAGTGACCACACACACCCAGCCCCAGGTCCGCTCACTCCCTCCCCACATCACCCCCGCCCCACACCACACTCCAGCCCGCCTCATCCACCGAGCCGAGCCAAATCGACAGGCCTGACCCTTACCCCCCCCCCCCTCCCCCCAGCCGGTGTAACGCAGCGTCCGGTCAAATCGCTCTACCAGGCGACCCGAGCCGGTGTCATACAGTGTGGGTAGGCTGTGCCGCTTCACTCTCGGGTCATGCGGCACAGCCTACCGGTACCAGGCGGCTGCTGCCAATGCTGAGCCATAGGAACCCGGTGGATAAAGAGTGGCGGACCATCAACCTGTACACGACTGTACATACCAGATATTTAATTGTTCCAAGAAGGTGGTGTTATTGAGGACAAGGAAGTCAGACTTACCTTTAGGGGTATGCAAAAATGTCTCTTTACTCTATAGTCCATGAAACACAACACAGAGCAGCCACTAGATATGCTTAATTCATTCATCGATATATTTAACTATTAATTAGTACGACGTAGGACATACGCCCGTCTTTAACGATGAGACTTTGAAGCGTGTCCTTATCTATCCAGTCAATAGGTATTCTCGATAAGCATTGAGTATTTTCTTGGTATGACGCCTATTTTTTAGCGCACATATTTTCAAAGCAATCTGTTGTTCAATTATTTTGCAATCTATGTCGCGGGGTATTTTTCCTATGTTCGCTCACGTCGCAGTTTTGACTGCACCTTGCTTTTATTTCCCTTGGTGTAAAAGGTTACAAAAGGCATCAGATACCATAAGCATGATGCTCGTTCTAATATTCCTTTTCATGGTCTTTGGTAAACGTTTTTCTGCCAAACTGTAGTGTTAGTGGCCTGGAGGCCCACCGCCAGGCGGGTTAACGGTTGCCTGCTTACGAGTTACGACCATTCTTTAATTTTGGAATTCTTTCATCGTGTTCTGCACCGTTATTTGTTAATGACAATTGAACGGAATTGTCTCTTACCTCGGAAGTACAGCATTACGGCTCTCATTTTCATTATGAAAAATTTAGCGATTGTTATTACGAGCGAGCGAGCGCAGCGAGCGAAGCGAGTCTTTTCAATATAACGGGAAAATCTCAGTATGAGCGGCCCGGCCCGGCCCGGCCCGGCCCGGCCCGGCCTGTAACGCTTTTGAGAGACTTATATCTCAGCAACCGCTAGACCGATTGGCATGCGATCTTTTTTGCTGGGTAGCCCCATCCCTTCTAGCTGAGAAGCCCTTTGAGAGGCCCATATCTCAGCAGCGGCTTGAGCGATTGTCTTGCGGTAATTTTTATAGGGTAGCTGCATCCCTTCTACCAGAAGTCGGATAGGGTAGGGTGGGGTAATTTGAACATGTGGGGCAATTTGAACATAGTGTGAATAACACAAAATTACGGAAAATCCATAAATGGCATGACAATAAGACCAATGAAAGAAATTATCGTAACTAAAAGGGCTATCACATGAACGGGGTTTAAAGTTTCAGGGAATGAAGATGTTGACGCACAGTGTAAAAAATCAATTTCGCAAGGATAAACGCCTAACAACACGTCATTGCAACTTCATTGCAGCGCAAAATCTTGCATTGCTAGCGCCTAATACGCAACGGCTTTTGTTGTACAATGACCTATTCAGTGCCTTCAATCCAAGAAATTTGCTTTTGAACCCTGTTTTTAAAAATGGCAAAATAACTTTTAGCGTGGGGTAATTTGAACATAGTGTGAGAATTTCAATGAAGACAGGGATAGCTCCGAAAAAAAAACGCTCCCAGTTTTTTTTTTTAACCAATATTTTCGACCCGAAGCAGTAGCAGGTAAGTGATGCCAGTTTTAGAAAAGTTATGTCTGATATCCGTCTAATGTCCGGCATTTTCGTTGATTTTCCGTCCAAAAATGTTAGTCTACTACTTGTCCAAATATGTCCGAAAATTATGCAGCTATCAACACTCAAAACCGTCATTTATATTGCTTATCATGTAATTTTACCAGCCGAAAAGTGTTCATTATATTGAGAGCTTAACAAGCTTTCCATTCGCCAATGCTACGCACGAATCACGATTACCTACTTGATAAAAATGCCTAAGTTTGGCAGGCCATCGTCCAATGTTGTCCAGACTACTGTACCTTTGTGATCAATTCCGAATCGGACATTATAAAGAATCGGAACTCCGAATGTTCAGGTTCCGATTGGCACCACTATAACAGATGAAGTAAGGTTTGGTAGAGTTTTTATCGAACGGAGATGATAGACGTTCTGTTAATTGAAGAGAGGCGAATTCCGTCAACTGACCGGTGTGCAGCGTGCAGATATTGATACTCTGCAACTGTTATTTTGTTATTGTGTTGATTTTTCAAATAAAGGTATTTTTAGAATTGCTCTGCCTATTCGTTTATGGGTCAAACAACATCGGTGCTGGCGAGACTATCGTTTTTATGGCAGGTAAAGGCAGTATGTTCAAATTACCCCACGGTGGGACAATTTGAACACACCGTGACTTGGTGGAGAAGTGATGCTATGCTATTCAAGGTATGCTCGGCTCGTCCAAAAATGAGGCTTACTGAAAGCAAGTGACACATGCGCTAATGAAACAGTTTTTCTTCATTTAAGGTTGAGCTGGAATTTGGTACAACGGAGAAGACGTAAAATTATGTTCAAATTACCCCACACTACCCTACTCTTGATCTATGTGAGTGACCCACACTGCACGTGCAAAATACAAAAAGAAGAGGTGCCAAATTTGTTTCCATTTCAGTAACTCGGTAAGTACTGGGGCGATTTCGCTGAAACTTGACATACAGGTAGGCACCCACCAGGCAATGCATTCCCATGTGTTGCGGTTAGGGTGCTACTGCACGTCCGCACGTGCAGGGGGCGTTTCCAGATCTCTAGAACGGCTGGGCCGATTGCGCTCAAATTTGGTACACGGTTGGGCACCGGTTAGTAGGGTGCCGTGCAAAAGTCATTTTGGACTCCGTTTGCACGTGCGCACGTGCAGAATGCGGCTTCCAGATCTCAGGAACGGCTGGGCCGATTGCGTTCAAATTTGGCACACCGCTAGCGACCGGTTAGAAGGGTGCTTTGCACAAGCCCGTTGAAAGTCCCCTCTCGCCCTTCCGCACGTGCAGGGCTCACTATCACGCTCGCTCGTTCTCCGCCCAAAAGGCGTTTTACTGGTCTATTATTTATTCCCGAAGCTGATCATGGGTTTGTAAACAAACGTGAAACAGAGGCATTACTGATTGCGTAGGTAATATTCGGTGCCTCCCATCGTGTAATGCTTCTAGCTTCATTACAATGAAATGTCTTTATTTTCAGAGTTGTCAAACGTCACGTTAAAGTGCATTTGCTATATATCTACGTACAATCTACTTAGATCCACAAAACAATCATAACAACTCAATAAAGCTGAATGCAATACAGCTCATAAAACTTACTACTGCCCGCTACACGAAAAATGAAACAAATATCGTTGAACATGAAAGCAGTGTTTATTAAAAAAAGTTGACGTTGCATCCAGCTTTCTTCTAACGCATTACTTGAACACAGTTGGATTCTTCGAGCAACCCTATTTACAACACACATCTCTCATCCACTGGTATTGACCGCCAGCGGGCTTTCAGGCACCATTATCAAAGGTCTCTCACATCGCACATGAGATGAGTATCTAGGCTAGCAGACCATCCGAGCCCAGGCTGATCTGCTTGAAGACGACTCGGTTGGACCTCTGCTGCAGCGGGCGGCGGTTGTTGACGAGACGCTGCAGCCTGAAGCGGTCCTGGTACACCTGAGTGGTCAGACAATCGAGGAAGTTCCCGCTGATGTCGGTCTCCACGCTGGAGACCATCCACACCACGCCCGGAGTGCACGGCGGCGTCGTCAGGCTGCCGAAGTAGGTGAACATGCGGGAGAGCACGACGCGCAGCAGCGCCTGCAGCTGGCGCAGGTCGGCGCGGAACGAGAAGTGACTGTCGCGTGTCGCCAGCTGATCCATGTTGTTCTGCAAGCCGAACGTCGGGAACGTCGGCCCGCTGAAGTTGCCCTCGCGATTCAGGAGGACAGCGACGACGGCCACCTTGCCGGGCACCTCTTGCGCCGCCTCCAGGTTCGGGAACGACGCGTCGAAGAAGACGAAGTGCGCCTCAGCGTCGAAGAACTTGTCGCCGGCCGCGTGTTCGGAGCCGGGGGACCCAAACTGATCACCCCAGTGGAAGTGCAGCATCGTGAGGTTGTAGGTCCCCCGGAGCGGTGCGTTATCGATCACCAGTTGAATGGGGTAAGTAGGTGAAGCCCCACGCGCGCGTGGGTCCATGGTAACGTTCAGCTCGAGCCGGCGACCATCGTTACCGACCTCGACCACCCAGTCGTGCGCGCCGGGGTCGGCAATCACCTTCAGCGGTGGCGTCAGCACCACGCGGTCCACGGTGAGCGCGATCGGCGACTGCAGGTGCAGCGGGGCAGAGCAGAACGGGAACGTGCGCCCCCAGCTGGCCGGGCTGCTGTAGCTCCACAGGTCCACCGGCGCCTCCTGGCCGACCACGGAGGCCGCCAGCAGCAGGGACAACACCAGCTGCCGCACGGGCAGCGGCTGAGACATCACGGACGGTGGCGGCTATCAGGGGCTGGAGTGTTGCAGACGGGCTCCACTAATGTAAAACTGTTGCTTTATTTTTCTTCGCTTCTTTTTTGTTCAATTTGTATCTTTTTTGCGTTTTCTTTATCTTGCTTCCTCGTTGTTTACTTCTTTGTGTTTTTCTGTGTCTTCGTTTGAAGCTACGACTTCTTCGTTTTAATTCTCCTGTTCTGCAGGTACTCGTATATACTGTTCAGTGCACAACACAGTGGACAAACAGCCTCTCTGGCGGTCACAGGACAATCTGACTCATCGGAGCCCTGTGTCTCGCTTATGTACGGTCCAACCAGTGTCGCTACTGTGTTTGTTTGACCTAAAACCGGCCTGGTCCGCGCGCCGCTCGCTGTGAGAACTGATCAGGAAAGGCACCTCATGCGAACGCGCTCGCCTAAAAATGACAGCGATAGCGCCATGGCGTTGTTTTCCGCAGTTGCAAACAGGAAGGGAATCATCCAGTCCTCAATTAACGACGTGTATTTGCGTGTTGCCTTAACGGGTCATGACGCTAACTGCGCAAGGAAAATGGACAATTAGACACAAGGTCGGAGTGGCTGAAAAGCAGCCTATTTTCATTTGGCCATCTCAATACAAAGAGGAGCCGATGTTGGCACTTGGCAGGATCATGTCCCCAGCAAGATTCCTCGGTCCCCACAACACGACATCGTGTTTACTGTTCATGGCTTCTGCTTTAGTGAACACTATTTGCGAGACAACACGGCATAACCGTGGTCTGGACACAGTGCTATCGTTTTACAAGAACTGTCTGTCAGGAAGTTGTATCAGTAATTGGGAAACATTGTGAGCCAGAACAATGCCCACAAACTGTTTTTCAGCTACTGAAGACGTTCTTATGAGTGTGCAGTGTTTACGTGATTATTCCACCATAAGATATCAGCTAACATTGACCTCTTAAAGCCCTTCGTGTTCAGAGGTTAATGCATCTAAACATGTAGATACGTAGAAAATAAAATACAGGGTCTTACATAGACCCTGTATGACAACAGCCATGGCAGCCGCGTCAGAATACATCGACAGTTGCGGGCGTCCCGCAATCAAGACCTCCCTGGCTGCCGGAACAGCAGTGGCATTGGCCACAACAGGGTTCTCAGCATATGTACCCACAGCTGCCGCAGCAGTTGACCAGACCTGCGGGCCACTGGGAGCAGCCGATCCAAGAACAGCTCCGGCCCCAGTATCCGGAGAGAACACCGGCCTGGTGGGCCCCTCCCACTCCCATCGGTGCACCTCCGCCCCAGTTCTGCCAGCAACCGCCTCCAATGGCGGCTCCGCAGCAGCGGCAGCCTGCTGCTCTTTGTCAACCACCGCAGTCCCAGCACCTAAGGAACGAGCCGTCGCAAGGAGATTGCGATCGACAGGCACGCTTTCGCTCTGAGACGTGGCCGAGCCTACCGCGTCAGCCGGAACCAGGGCAGCGCCCAACCGTCCCGTCAGTCGGCGCAGCTTCAGCTCCCCCATCGTTCTGCAGCTACGGCAACCGATGCTGCCTCGGCTGCCGGCTCTGAGGCGACTGGACGAGCGACTCCAACCTCCTGCGGACAATGCCAGCTACGTATTGGGGGCTACAACTGCGAGGGATTCATGAGTGCCGCCGCCTACATTGCTGATCTCTTCACGAGTCTAAACGTGCTGTTCCTATCTGAAACTTGGATGTGTAGTGCGGAAGAAACTTTACCGAGTGGCGTTCTTGGGAGCTTTGGCGTGGGTGACGTTGACATTTTTCAGACATTTGCAATGGAGCTGCCACCCGGGGCTGGCGAGGGGCGCCGGCATGGAGGGACGGCCATGATATGCCGCCGAGACAGCCGATTCTCATTCTCCCAACTACAGTGTGAGAACGATAGACTTTTAGCAGTGCAGATGGTGTGTGGCGGAGCACCGCGTCTCACCATAGTTGGCTGCTACATGCCCTAGTGCCCTACTTCACTGGTACTCCGGATCAACTAGAACTTTATATGGACCTGTGCGCTAGTCTTGAAGCCCTCATAGACACGCATAGGTTTTCCGCGCCGCTCATGCTAGTCGGAGACTTCAACTGTCCTCTCCCGTGTCTCCCGCCGGCAACCCGTCCTCGCCAGTGGGCAAAGCTGCGCGGATTCACTCCCTTCAGCCAAGCATTCCAGCGACTTCTGGATGAAAGAAGTCTTACAGTCGCTGAGTTCCGCTTCTCTCAGCCAGTGAATTTCACGTATGAACGCGGCGGTCACACGTCCCACATCGACCACATCATCGTGCCTGGCAAACTTGCAGATGAACAGCTTCTGTCATGTTCTATCATCCCGCCTTCTTATGACAACCTCAGCCCCCATCTGCCTATAACATGTACCCTTCTGCTCCAAATAAACGGCGAAGAGAGGGAAAGACCAGCGCCGCGAGACCACTCCAGTTCTCACCGCACGGTACTGGATTGGAACAATTCCGACAGGAATCAAAGGTACTGTGAACTGCTCTCCACGCAGCTGGAGACAGTGGTCCAGCCAAACCTCAGCGCCGATCCGATAGACTGCCTCCTGACGTCAGCCATCCATCAAGCTGCAGCTGAGGCCGGCTGCTCCCGACCCCGAAGACCGCCAAAGTCCTGGTGGAGCCTTTCAGTGTCGGCAGCACGGGACCGGGCGCGCCTGTGGCATCGCATTTGGACTCACGCCGGTCGACCACGGAATACGGTCCTGCACAACTGCTTCAAAGTTGCGCGTCGTTCATACAGGCAGGCCCGGGTCGATGCGGCACGTGCCCAGGTTGATAACAGCGCAAATCTCCTGTCATCGCTGCTCAGAAGAAGGACATCAATTCGTTCTGGCGCCGTGTAGAGCAGGCTCGACGTGGCTCGGGCGGCTTGCGCTCCTCGCTCACGGCGGACAGCCTCGAGGCCCACTTCCGCCCCATTCATACGGACGAGGACACCCTCTCTGCAGCCCAAGATGACGTGCGCACCCGAGTAGAAGCCCTGCTGTCCCAGGCGAAAGAAGATCCTGGCCCCGCTAAGCGCGTCACTGCAGGAGATGTAGCTCGCTTGATCCCGCAAATCAACCGCAACGCATCACCAGGACCGGACGGCGTCACCGCTGAGCATCTTGTCTACGGCTCTTCAGGACCACTGCACGAGGCTATCGCCTCTCTACTCTCTGCCTGCCTCGCTGAAATGCGTGTCCCTGTCAGTTTCACATGCAGCACAGTGGTACCTATCATGAAGAAGACCGGACTGGACCCCGACTCTGCCGATAGCTACCGCCCCATCTCTCTCGTGTCGACTATCTCCAAACTTCTGGAACTGATCCTTCAGGAAGAGATCGACACGTCATTTGAGGCCTCTGAACTTCAGTTTGGGTTCTTAGGGCATAGGGGCACCAGCGAAGCGTCTATGCTTGTACACGAGACCGCGCAACATTACCTATGCTATAAACTCCCGCTGTTTGCAGCTAACCTCGATGCTAGGAAATGTTTTGATCGTTTGTGGCATGATGGCGTCCTCTTCCGAGCGAGTGAGCACCTCCCACGCCGGAGCTGGGCGCTTCTGGCCTATTGGTACTCTCACCTGTCAGCCCGAGTACGTTTTGGTGGGAAGCTGTCAGACGCCTTCTGTGTGCGCCGAGGAGTGAGACAGGGTGCGCTTTTATCGCCGTGCCTCACCAATATGTTTTTATACCCGCTCATCCAACAGCTCGATGACTGTCGCTTGGGCGCCACGCTGTATGGCTACCACATCCCAGCAGTTGCATATGCTGATGATATTCTGATTATGTCTAGTAGCGCACGCGATCTTCAATCAATGCTTCATGTCGTCTCCTCCTTCTCAGTGTTGTGGAGGATAGATTTTGTACATGTGAACCAAAGCTTGACCAAGAGTCACAGCTTTATATTCGGGGCCGAGTTCCTCTCTCGGACGCCTCAGTGGCAGCTATGTGGACAGATCCTGAAGCACCGACAGGAAACCACACACTTGGGTGTTGAGCTGCGCTCCCAGCTACACGGTGCCGATCAGGTGACTGCCCGAATTCAGCGGAGCAGGGGTGCGTTCTTTGGCCTAACGCCGGCCGGCATGTTTAATCAGCACCTCTCCGCTGTTGATAAGGCATTTCTATGGCGGATGATTGTCGCTCCTGTTCTGATTTATGGATGTGAGGTCTGTTTTTTAAGCTCTGGAGATATTGCTCGCCTCGAAGGCTGGCAAGCCTCGGCGGTCAAAAGCGCGCATGCCCACCACTCCGCACTAATGGCGGCACTTCGCATCCCAAGTGTACAAGCTCTCGTTCGGCGGTCTATTTTTCGCGCTACTCAAAACGTTTTTCGTGGCCAGCACTGCCTCCGTTGTGTGCTGGTGAGTAGCCTGGCCCAGTTGGCGACCAATGCGAGATTCGCGGAAACATCTGCTTCTATTGTGTGCCATCTAATGTCGCTATGTGGGGGAAACTTCATGAGGGTACTGGAGGCTGCCAGCGGTCATATACACGGAGACTGGGTGCACACGCCCAGGCCCGAGTGTGGCCTTGCGGACTCGCTCAGCTGGCTGATGGACAGCAACAGCGCCGAGTCATGGCAGCTAGTAAGGCTGCTTGTAACAATACATCCAAACTGATTCTCCTAGTCCGCCTGATGTAAAAAGCTGCCCGTGCTTTGCAAACGTGACTTTGTTGTGCCGTACTGTGTTTGTATCTTCATGTGTCACGGTTATGTTATGAAGATATGTTCTTGTTTTGTCCTCAAAGGATGTCAAATAAATATGATGATGATGATGATGATGATAGAGAGTGTATGTTTGCAAATAAATGGAACATTCTAAGTTCTCTTCAACTTTATGAGACACTAAAATACGAAGTCAAACAGCCATGGGATAACTTTCCGAATTAGACTCTGTTCGATAATTTGAATTATTGTTAAATGCACCTGTCGTCACAGCTGCTCGCTGCACGGAATCGTCCAGTGATGATTGGTGATATATGATTTGGTGAGACAAGGCCTACCATGGCATTCGAAGCGCTTTCGCATGAGTATGAGCATGAAAATCGTCCTCAACAACCAAATAAATATCTCATCGGAATGACTACAATTAACATATGCTGGCTGTCATTAGGCGGACATAACGTTACTTCCTTGATAATTGGCCATAGGTACTCATTTTTCATATAAGCTTAGTTGACCGGAGTCTGTTGGGGTTCCGCGTCTTCATCGCACTTGTAACTAAGAATATCAGAAGTAAAAGCAAGAAAAACCAAGAGATTGTTGGGGTTCCGCGTCTTCATTGCACTTGTAATTAGGAATTTCTGAAGTAAGCGTACCACTATAAAACGCTACCACAGAAAACTGATATGAGTCGGAATTCCTAGAAGTGCATCGAATTTCGGTTATGAATATTTACTGAGAGCGCTATAATCTCAAGAGGGTGAGGTAGGTATACATACCAACATGCTAACATTTAGCTTGGTGACTTTGCATGGCCTCTGTAGGTGAACACTACACTAACACACACCAATAGACCACTATATACCGATATATAGTGGTCTATGCCCCACTGTATAGTGTATAGTGAAGAGAAACTACGAACTTCAAGATGCTCATTACTAATTACTCAACCTAAGTTTGCCCTGTAGGATGTGTAATATGCAAAGGAAGAAAAACAAAACTACGCAGATAACAGTTTTACTCTAAAAGCTTTAGCGCAAAGCTGTTTTTCAACAATATTTGTAGAACTGTTCGCTCAAAGTTTGCAAAGAAAGTTATTGCAGTAGCTGTCTGCTAAAAGCTTGGGCTGATAGGGTAAACGTTTGTAGAGTTTGTCAAAGAAGTAGTTTAATTCAGAGTAAGATAAACAAATGAATATAAAACAGCATAATGAAAGATCTAATGCTTAAACTTGAAAATGTTCTTCGTATCATTTTTTATCAAATGATAATCAACTGCTGCAGCCCAATAAGTTGCACATACTTTGTAAAAACACGACTGCGCAAAACATTAAAAGTAGCTCATTCCCGTGTGTTCTCTTTCCGTCACAGATCTGCAGCTGCCATGTCCCTTCGCCGGCTGCTGATGGTGCTGCTACTCTCCTTCCAACTGCACGGCTCCACCGGCTCCCCGCCTGCCGCTGAGGGCGCCTCCTGGCCGTGTCGGTCCCGACAGGTCACCGACGACTTCGGCCGGCCGCTGGTCACCATCCAGTGTCACACCCTAGCCGATGAGGAGGCGCGTCAGGACGTCTGCTCGACGGCCCGAGGCGGCGGCGGCTCCCTGGAGCTGGCTGTCCTCCTGCCGGCCAGTGATGCCTACGAGGGCAGCCTGCAGCGCGTGCTGCCCGCAGTAGTGATGGCGCTCCGTCAGCTGCGGCAGCGACGACTGCTGCTCGGTAGGACGTTCACGCTGCACGTGCGTGACACCCGCTGCTCGAGCATCTACGCACCGGCGCACGCGGTGCAGTCCTACTTCACGGACCGGGTCGAGCTACTGCTCGGCCCCTACTGCGACTTCGGATTAGGTGAGATGATCAATGAGATGCAGGCCCTGAAAGGCGGGTCTGAGTGCGGAATATCGTTTCCGAACGCTGGTGTCTGGGTACGGGCAGCGGAAGGGTATGGGGTAGTAGCGATTGGGACTCTTTGTAATGCCAATGCGCATAAGCTCTGCAGCGTATTGATTTTGGCCGTCCGGTTCATGGGACTCACCTGAACTTTACACCGGCTCAGTGAAGTTTATTGCCGTCAGCGTCGTGGAAACGGTCGTATCTGTTACACTAACCCAAAGATCCACAGAGCAATCTTCCGTCTCGAACGACCCAATGCGAACTAATCGAGCGTCTGCGTCTTTCGTAGAACGGTCTTAGCATACTGGAATAGGCCCGCGCTGAATGTCGTCTTTATCTATCGCTTTAAATATGGGGCCACCCATGCATTGTGAAGTATCTAAATGAAACGGGTCGGACTAAAGCAGAACGTCTATTGTTTTTCAGCGCCCGTCGCTCGCTTGGTGAAATTCTGGAACGTGCCTCTCATAACGGCCGGAGGATTCTCATACGACTTCACAAAGCCCAAGACGAATCCAGAAAATGAGTTCTATATGACGACGAGGACTGGCTTCAGCTTCGCTGGCATTGCGACAACCATCTCAGAAGTTCTCAACAAGTGAGTACTTCGATATCATTTATAGGTTGGACTGCGTTTGAATTAAGGTTGCTTTCAACCTTTTCCTTGGTCTTTCTGCACTTACATAATGAATATAACACCTTTCCTGTCGCATACCAATGTTCTGAAAAGTACATTGACTTTTTTTACATTAATGCTTCGATAAATTTTCTCATAGGTCATACATAAACGTACGCTGGCAAAACGAAATATTCCGCCGAAAGCTGCGTCTCCATTTGGCGATTTTATTGTCGGGTTTGTCCCCTGATACGCTTGTCAATGACCCTGTTTTTGTCTGCTTCAGCATTATTTTACCTCTGGCGATTCACAAACGTTTGATTAATTTCCTTGTCACACGTGAGTACAGCAAAGTAATGGCATTTCTTTATAGGTGAGCTGATTATATAACGACTTGTGAACGCGTTGACCTCACAATAATTGAGTTTTGTTGGTCGGTGCACTTATGCAGTATCAAAGTGATTAAAATACAGCAAGATCCTCTTTGCATGGACAGCACAGGACCACAGGATAACACAGGACTAGCAGTTTTAATTGTAAACTGATAAAAGCGAATTTAATTGTCTGGGAAGAAACCGTCATCACGGATTTGTCATTCATGGCTGCTGCACTCCCTGGGGTGGACCGGAACTGGCATCAATTAAACGTCACTCAACCACCACCCAACTGCACGCACTGGGGACTGCCGTCGCTGACATTCACCCCCCTTGCTGAACTGTCTGTGATATGGGAGCTGCTGTCATTGCACTGCCACTCCGGTCACCACTCTGAACCTTCCCGCATTATGAACTGTCGCAACAACACTTCAGCTGTCAGGCAATCTCAACCAGTGGAAAACGACAGAGCGCTGTCGACCCAGTTAATGGTTTCCGCGTTGGAGATTCGCCCTTCACACCATGTCAAGTTGTCGGTCCGATCCAAATAGCCTTTCAGCGCCACGGCTCAGGAAGCAATTTCAGCAATTGGTGAAATGGGATAGCCTACGTGACGGTCGATCTAGATGTCTGAAACCGCCGCTCCGGTCGGTAACAGCTAGGTTTTAACTGACTTATACGGTCATGTGGTCGGTGCATATTTAATATTCCTAGTTTGCATTTAAATGAATTGCATTGAAAGTGAAATGTCTTGCAATTGGCCTGGTGGATAAGGCGTCCGTCTCCTAACTCGACGGCAGTGGGTTCGCGACCGGGGGGCCGCATGTTGTTTGACCCGACCCGCGTTTCTCGCGTATGTATAATGTCGCGTCGCGTCGCGTATGTATATACGCGCGTCGCGTATGTACATACGCGTCGCGTATGTATAATGTACAAGAGATATTTACCTGTCCACTTCTTTTGTGGTGGACGGGTACACTGCGTTGTTTCTTTAGCACTCGACACTCGTCGCATTATAATGGCCACATTGGGAATGCCAAGTGAGGGTTACGTCAGTATGTAGCAATTATCTATGCACGACGGCCCTTACATAACGCATTACCCAATGTTTGTTCTGTGTATGACGGAGATTCACTGGAACAGGTGTCAACAAATTTCAATAGTGTTGGCGTTTACTCACGCGTTGTTTGTGCAGCAATAAGTGGATATAAAAATGATCTATGTTTTTCATGGAATAAAGCGGCAGGTTTGATATCGTCTAGCACGCCGTTATTCCCACCTGCGTATATGTTTCACGAAATTACCATATGCATAAGCTTAAATTTCCTGAATGTTCATAATGATGCGTTGTCTGTAATGTTGATGTTAAACAACTAATTCAAGGCTATTTTCATTTCGATACGCTCAGAAGATGAGCACTGTGACAAATTTTTGGCAATTGGATGCAAGTTTCTGATATCCTGGTCCGTTGTTAGATTCAAATGTAGATCTCAGGTGCAGATGATAATGAAATGTGGCAGAAATCATGGACTCATGCGCAATAACAGGACCTACATTGTACATAGGGCTCAGCTAGCCATGTTTCTCAGTGACATATGGGCAGATGTTGCGTTAGGAAGGGTGCGTTCGGAAGCTCAGCATTCTGCGATCAATTGGTCAAGCTTTGGTTTCGATGTGATTCGACATACGTTGATCATACTGCGTGCGAAAGCTTTTTCAAATTGCGCGTTTTGCTCGAAATCGGTCAATACCTATATCAGCTTGTTGTACGTTCCTCATATCTCTGAATACCTACTGGTTCAGAAAATATCAATATCACTCAAGGAGTAACAAAAAGGTCAGCAAAAAGGTCAATAAGTATTTTGAGTAAAAAGATCACCAGTTATATGTATTTGAATACCATTTATTTGACATTAAAAATTTCAAATTAGCAATAAAAGCTACTTCTTTGCCTCATGTGTAAAACAAAGGAGTAAATTAAATTGATTAGCTTTACTTGTGCCTTTTTAAATGGTCATGAGGGCGAGCGATATTTGCCCGTGCCTGCTCACATCGCCTTCAACATGCCGTAGCTCACTTGACAGAGCTGTTCGCTCAGTACGAAAACAGACAAGCTCCCCAGTATATGATAGCCGATCACCACTGCCCTACTGAGTGACCGCACCCCTCCCTGAGCCTGCGTGTTGGACGCCGGCCCCCCGGGACGATCTTCCTTGTCAGTATACGCCGCGGCCCGGCGGGGGGCCAGTCGGCTCTCTGTGAGGAGATCGCTGTTTGGCGCCCACCGAGCCGCTGTTCCCCACGCGAACAATAGCACGAGACTGACACGGACAAGAAACAGGCGATGACTCCACCACGCCGGATGCCACGGGGGCGATTTTTTGTGTCGGGGTGTTTCGTGTTATGGGAGTCGTCGGGCGGGGGGAGGTGGGAGAGGTGGAAAGGGGATTTCCACTTGCCACGGCTGTTTTTTTATCGTTTCAGTAGCCACCAGTGCAGTGGTGTTTATTACCACTCACTCCTATAATAGGGTTTTAATCAGAGCTTGAATTATCGGGATTCGGAATTTATCTAAGACCGATACGAAAATGTTTGTAAATTTTCAAAACACTCTCTGCAAGATTATTTTTAGCCTGAAAATTTACGCTCATTTTTTATCCAATTTACGAAAACATATCCAGTGAGGGTATTCTCAAATTGCAAGGAAATTTATAATCGGTGATTTAATTAACAAATCTCATAGTAGGCAATGATTGCATGCATGTCTGCTTTTTACGTTGAGCTTCTACCAAAATTAAATTGAAGCTCTCAGGTGACCAAATACTGCGCCAAAGCTGTCTCGCCTTATACCAAAGGAAATTTACCGGAGCTCATTAAGAAGTTCTAGACTTGTTTTTCGTTGCAGGAGGCGCCGTGCTTTACGTGTATTTGTTTTTAATCACCAGCTTTTGGGTACGCTTCTGGGTGGGCGCACCCAGAAGCCAGGTAAACAAGCCAGGTAAACAAGCACAAATATAGTTTGCACACACGGGTCGATGGTGCCATTCCTGAACAGTCGAACGGCAATTATTCATCGCTTAAACAGTACCCTCATTCAGACAAGTTTGCTTTTAATCTCAGCGAGTGACCAATGTTTTCAAACTTCCACCAGAATTCGGACGCATCTGTCAAAAGCTTCACACTACAAATCAATCGAGCATTGTTTGTTTTACTGTTTCCTTCGAAGTTCACGTGTCATAGATCTATTCGAAATATAAGGGTTAGATTTATGTAATTCCACTTTTATTTGGCGTTAAGGAATGCATGCGGCTGCTGTGAAACTATTTTTATCACACGTAGCTTGAACACAAATGTTAATTGGCGCACTTAGCTTCTCCGTCAAGAACTTATCATGGACCAGCCACGAGCAGACTGAATTAGAAACAGGGCTTCGCAGATTAATTTACAAATCTTACGTTTTCCAGTCCTTTAAGCAATGAGAGTTGTTAGAACGCCTCATCCAACCAGCACAGATCTTGGGTCCCGTATACAGGAATGTTGACAGAAAAATATCATCCTCCCAATCAACGTTATTGACCTGCTAATATGCCGTTCTAAAGAAGAGGCAAGCAAGATCCGTCCATGATACATTGCTGAAGGTATAATGTAACATCGCTAAATAAGTTTTTTCATTCATTTATTTCAGCTCAAAATGATGGATCTGGCGCAGCATAAACGTAACAAAACACTCTGGCAGGAGCTAAGCAGCAGTAGAGGAAACGACGCATTCACGGAATTCTAGCGGTGATGTGGTTTTGGGGATGGGAGAGAGAGAGAAAACATTCGATGGGCTTTAGCGACGGGGAGGGGGGGGGGGGGAGGGAGGCAAGAGATCAGCGGGGTAGCAGTTACACACCCGCAGCCGGCGACGGGCGCACCTCACACGGCTTCAGCACGGACGGTAGCAACGTCTCGAGAGGGGACAGCAGGCGAAACCGGTCAACAGAAGTCGGCATGTCGTGAAGCTCCCCCACTTAAAAATCAGACGCACCTTCCATTCTAGCTTCTGCCGGCGTCAATAGTTACTGCTCATCTCACTCACTGTCATGACATTCCTTCTCACCAAAACGGTCATTTAACTGCATTCCAACACCTCACTTACCGTGTTCGCTAACCCTCAGGTTCAACTGGCGCAAGGTGTTGCTGCTGTTCGACCGGGATGCCTACGAGTCTGTGGCCGGCCACCACACTTGCTACTTGGCAATGTCAAGTCTGATCGGCCTGCTCAAGACCAACAACGTCTCTTACGGCACGTTTGACCTCGGTCAGAATCGGCGCTTCACCCTGAGAGACAACCTGCGCTCCAAAATCGGCCTAGACTACGGTGGTGAGTACCAGTGTGGCAGTCTGGATTTCATAGCTTTTTTGCATAGCTGCCACTGTTGACACACGCCTGGCCACCGTATAATTATCTTTTTTTTGTAATTGGCAAGTCGAAACACAATGTGAGTCCCTTGATATACTCGTCACCAGCGTAGCCTCACATTCGTAAGGTAAAGTAGCTCCCAGTGAATATGGTAAGTAGGTGATGCATAAATGATTTTCGTTCGGCAGCAGCCGGTGGCAGAAATAAATCCGATCGAATGCCGAAAATCCCGTACCTGGTGAAAATCCAATCTCGTCGTTTTTGCTCTTCCATGGCTCACTGCGTTGAACGCGTAAACGAGAAAGCACATTTCGGAGTCCGGAATATCCTAAACGGAGGTAAACACCGTTCGACCTCGCCGTGTTTTTCTGCGAAGCTCGACGCCAAGAATGGCACAAGGAATTGCCGCCCGGTCGCTGTGACTACAGTTGCTCAACAAAAGCACATCTTTTTCGGCGTTTACAGTTTGTTTACAGCAAACTACCGTATCATTTTGGTGTCATCGATAGTTAGCCCGTATACAGTTGGTGTCATTGGAAAGACGCCGCTTGCAATGATCAATGATCATCACGAGTCGTGACAGTTGATGTAGTGGGCCGTAGTGGGCCAGCCTCTAACAGGACCTGACTACAACGCGGTGATACACCGTTTACTTCCTTGCTCCAACGCGGTTTTCGTGACCCACGCTTTGTTTTCCGAGTCTGACACTCCCTGTTACTACCGGTGTGAATTCCGTTCCCATCGACTCGTTAGATCATAAAACTTCTCACCGACAAGTTCAGACGTCAATAGCGTGGGGAGGCTACGAACTAGAGGTGGCAAAAGATGAAAATTTTGGGAACCAGACTCGAACCAGACCCGGCTGGACATTTCTGGAACCAGTCGGACCCGGTCTTAGTTGGAATCGGAACCAGTTGGACCCGTTCCCCAAAAGTCAATTAATACAAACTGCTTGTAGGTAGAGCATTGGAGCGCTAATCCAAAGGCCCGGGGTTCGAGTCCCCGTACAGCCCAAATCTTTAACGAGTTTGCAAAAAGATGACTGATGTCATCACTGTCAACCGTGGAAGCCGTATGGCTACCCATCTACGCTGGAGTACGAAAAACATCATCTCACGCTCTCAGTCCCAGCGGATAAGAACAACACCTAATAATGATCCGCATAAAACTTGGCAGAAAGCTCGTTAAAGTACTTGGTCTGTATAGCTCAGAGGTAGAGCATTGGAGCGCTAATCCAAAGGCCCGGGGTTCGAGTCCCCGTACAGCCCAAATCTTTAACGAGTTTGCAAAAAGATGACTGATGTCATCACTGTCAACCGTGGAAGCCGTATGGCTACCCATCTACGCTGGAGTACGAAAAACATCATCTCACGCTCTCAGTCCCAGCGGATAAAAACAACACCTAATAATGATCCGCATAAAACTTGGCAGAAAGCTCGTTAAAGTACTTGGTCTGTATAGCTCAGAGGTAGAGCATTGGAGCGCTAATCCAAAGGCCCGGGGTTCGAGTCCCCGTACAGCCCAAATCTTTAACGAGTTTGCAAAAAGATGACTGATGTCATCACTGTCAACCGTGGAAGCCGTATGGCTACCCATCTACGCTGGAGTACGAAAAACATCATCTCACGCTCTCAGTCCCAGCGGATAAAAACAACACCTAATAATGATCCGCATAAAACTTGGCAGAAAGCTCGTTAACCCTATTCCTGGCGGGGGGGGGGGCCTCAGGAGCCCCCCCCCCTGAGGTTTTTTGGTTATATCTCCCAAACGCGTTGAGCTAGGAAGCTCAAATTTTCTGACTTTTCCTAAAAGGCTTCTACGCAACATGTCTGAAAATTTTGAGTTGATCTGACCTCAGGTCAGGTCACCAGAGGCGGTTTGGTGACGCTACCTCAGAAAAGTTTGCAATCACGCCAGAGCTAGAGTTTTTGACCGATCAATTTCTTCTCTTCAGGGTTTAGTTAGGGTACCAGTATGTGCAATTTGTATATCTCGGAATTTTGATATCGGTGACCTAAGGTCAGGTCAATTTCGCGACCTCCCCATTATAAGTCAATGGGGGAAAAATCAACTCCCTGTTTTTACCACTAAAACGGGTCGGAATGGCCCCATATACCATACATGACTTCATATACGATCAACCTTCACTACCTTGAGGTCTGTTTTGCTGTTGGGCAGCTGTGAGGTCATGTGACGTCATCAAAGGTCACCAAAGGTTTTTGGCCAATAACTCCGTACAGGAACAAGATACAGACGCGTGGATGGTCTCATTGTGTTCAGCTCGTCAAGACGCATCGAATGATATACATGATGACCTCGAGGTCACGTGACCTGAGGTCAACCTTTGACCTTGACCTTTCGAGGTCAACATATATATTATTCGATGCGGATTGACGAGAGGATCACGATGATGCCCTTAGTTTGTTCCTATCTTGACTAATTCGAAAGTTATTCGAGAAAAACTCTCTCAATATCTAGTGCCGGCATTTTGACTTTTTCGACCCCTGTGACGTCATCTTTGACCTGACCTGAAAATGACCTTTGTAAAAATTGTAGATCTTGGCCGTGCGTATCCGATGCCGTTTACCGCTTGTCGCTATCTTGCTTCGTTCTCGAGATCTCAGGGGGGGGCCGAATCGGCCCCCCCCCCGCCAGTTTCTTGTCCCGGCGGAGCCCGCCAGGAATAGGGCTAAAGTACTTGGTCTGTATAGCTCAGAGGTAGAGCATTGGAGCGCTAATCCAAAGGCCCGGGGTTCGAGTCCCCGTACAGCCCAAATCTTTAACGAGTTTGCAAAAAGATGACTGATGTCATCACTGTCAACCGTGGAAGCCGTATGGCTACCCATCTACGCTGGAGTACGAAAAACATCATCTCACGCTCTCAGTCCCAGCGGATAAAAACAACACCTAATAAGGTATCATTAGTTGCATCATGTAAAACAGCCTATTTCCCACTGGGAATACTCATGAGCTACTGTGTGCAAAGAAACATTCACTTCATATTTTGCAATAATGTGTAGTGCGCAAGATGTATAGTTATGGTAGGACCCGGTTGGACCCGTCAGAAAATTTCCAGGAACCAGTCTGGACCCATATGGGTCCAGACTGGTTCTTTGGACCGGGTCCTCGGGTCCACATTTTGCCACCTCTACTACGAACGAGCAAACTGGGGGCTAACCAGACTCCTAGCGGACATTGTGCTGCGGCAAAGCCGTGAAAAGTTTGTGATGTGCGGTGCGCTCCGCCCGGCAACGGCTCGGAGAGGAAAGCTTCAATAGCGTTGGGCTTCCTTACGGATGCCTTACTTCACACTTTCTGTTAACACAGGTCGATAGATGATATCTTATATTGCAAACCTGAGTACATAGCGCGCCTATCGAAATGACAGCCATAAAGTTTGGAAGCTGCGATAGAATTTATGACTGATGAACAGCTCAGATTTCCGAACATGATATCCACGCATGATCGAGCACCCGATAACGTATCAGGCGAGTTCATATGGCCGCGACTGGCAGACATGTTATGCGTACGAGCGCGAGTACAAACTAGTACATTATACAATATATGCATGGCGTGGATTGTTACAACCTGGCTTGTCGACCGGCACGGTTACGTCTTAGGAGCGGATTACAGGAGTCAAGATTTTCCATTGACAGCTTTCCATTTAAACTAATTCCATGCTATTATTTGAGCTACATTGGTTCTTATTTGTTCGAAGCTAATTGCCACGGATAGCTTTGAAACCTGATCCATCATGATCCTGATCCATACCTACCATTTAGGCGCGACCTTACGAATGTTTGCCTGCACCGACTCTCTGCACCCTAACAGATGTTGAGTGACACGCTGACAGAAAGCTCATTGCTGGGAAATTTCCTGCGGGCTGAACCTTGGATTCAGGTTTAATGAAGTCCCTAGCAACATCTTCATGCTCTCTCAAAAATCGAACAAAGTGACCTCAGCAGTCAGCGTTATTAATTTAAGTCAATGCAATAATCTTTAGGACCTTATGCAGTACTGTATACTGTTGAATACCGCCATATTTAGAAAAGTAAATTACAGAAAAGTAGAATAAAGGTAGGATGTTGGATTTGCCTGCAATTTAGTTACATTCAAATTTTCGTAAAGCCGTGATGCCATAATCCATAACTATTGGAAAGAAAGGGGTCGCAGAGCTTTGAGGCGCTGTTGACTTTGGAAGACACCAAAGAGTGCGCTGGATACCTAAATTCCTGAAACGGCATACCTACCTCAAACGCATACGAGGCGCGTCAGAACATTTCATTATGCACCTGATTCTGATGGAACCACGAGACATGGCAAAATAGGGCCTGCTAGTTGAATCTGACATATAGAGGGAAGCTTTTTTTCAGCAGTTAGGGCATTTTTCCGGCGCAGGCGATGCGGCAAGACGAGCAGTGGTATTTTAACAGGGTTTGGTGTTTGTATATTTGTTCATGAACAGTTCGTGAACAATGTTTGTTTGTTTGTTTGTTTGTTTATTTGATAGTTAACGAATTTTGGCATTCAAGGTCACATGTTCACCAACGATTCTCTGTTCACGAACAGTTCGTGAACGTTCATGAACGTTCATGAACAAGTCATCATTTCTTATATCTTTCGAGCAATTGTTATCATACGGTGCAGACATGACTGCAGGCATGTTTTACATGTGAAAAATGCACCATTCATATCTCAAGCACATGGAATCGTGATTCATAATTATTCTTGCAGCGCTGAGGCTTAAATTCTGAGGCATAGTTTCTGACCTTGCATGACGTCATATAAGACGCCACTAAGGTTGTAAGGTGCGGTAGGAGCTTTTCGCTAATAACTTCCGATCAAATTGAGCTAGCGAGTCGGTTAAACCTTCAATTGACTCAGAAAGAACTGCCAAATCGATTGATATGCAGCATGACATCCTTCATGGAGCTATGTGACCCGAGGGGCTTTGACCTGACCTTGACCTGGGGTCAACATCCTAAAAAGACATAATCCAAACAAAAAGTGTATCATTCGGCGCGCCTCGCCACGACAAGCACGATGGTGCCACAATCGCGGCTCTGTCACTATTTGTGGCGAAGTTATTTTCCAAAAACCAAACCCCTACTTTGTGACACTTGACCTGACCTCAGGGGTCATTGGTTGGTGTAAGACCTTGAAATCGGATGCCAGTCGCTGTGGTTCGTACTGACGCACACGCTGGCTTTTCCGCAAGGTTCTTTCTCAATTAGGAGCGAAATGGCTAAGGAGGGGATCTTATCTATATCTACATACCCCCTCTTTGCCGTGTTCGCGAACAGATCATGAACGTTCGCGAACTGTTCGTTGTTTGTTTACCAAAATTTGACTGATGACGTCACTTGTTCGCGAACACATTTGTTCGTGAACAGTTTGTTTATGTTTGTTTATTTGAAAAATTAAACAAACACCAAACCCTGTATTTTAACGTCTCACAGTCACAATCATTATTTATCCCGTAGGACCTGGCGAAATTTATGCCGGCGAGACTGTCCTGTTTGAGAGACGCTACGCTTGCACAGATCACACTAACCACTGACAACCTATGGCAATTGTTTTCCCTGAGGTCAGGCTGCATACCTCAACTTGGTGACCAAAGTATGTTCTACCGTGAGTTTGATTGATAATACACCTGATATATTGCGGTATTCAGAGTGCGTTAAGCCGACGCCGTTTAAGTCCTCAGAAGTCAGATAATTTGTTCGCCTTATTCGGGCATCTCCGGCGAGAGTTGCTTTTGATATCTCCCCTGGCTCCCCGACCCCTCGTCCCTAATCTCAAAGTTCCTTTACTGCTATACCTTATCCCCTGATCACTGGTCTGCCAATGCCATCCTAGTCACCATTCATTGCTTCCATCAGATCCGAGGAGTCCGTGATGATGCGGCGCCGCGCACGAACTAGGCTGCCACCTACCAGCCATCGGGAGAACTAGTAGTATGGGAGCTCGCGTAGAGGTGACAGTAAAGCGGCACAGCTCTCGGCTGGGCGACTGGACCCCTTGGCACCTTCAGAGTTCAGGAGCACAAGTCGGCAGTCTGAGTGTCATGTGACACCTACAACTGGGTTACTGACTGTTGATGGTGTGAGATTTGTTTATCCTTGTGCCATAAATAGAATGCGGGCTGCTCCCTTGGAGCGGCACCGCTGCTCCCGAGGGAGCGCACCCCGTAGCCGGGTGCAGTGAGTGCCTTGGGGCTGGGTGGCCTGTCCTCTGGACGGGCTCAGCCCCGGCGACTCAATAGGGTGCCTGCCCAGACCAATGTCTCCCCCTAATTCCTATCATCCTTCCGGCTCTGCAATGGTCTTGCCAGACCGAAAGGGCCTAACCCAACAAAACAAAACAAAAACAAGCAATTATAATCACACAAGTTACGCGAAACCGATGCATGCTATGCTCTTTTACCATTTTCTTGGAAAGTCTGGTGTTTGAATAAGCTTTGACGGTAACATCTCAGTTAAAACAAGATGATCAAGGTTTGGTGTACCGTAACTGGCGTAACAAACTCTTTAGCCTTTCTGATCGACTTCGGGGAAATGAGATTAAACGTTTTCACCTATGTACTTTATGTCACATGTGTATATCTTCGGGCAGGCTGCCGTAGTAGTCCAACTATTGGGAGCATGGGAAGCAGCCGATAGGAGGGTTAGGGGAACAATTATAGGCAGACTGAGAGCAAGGGCATGTAGTTTACACTCCTACACCGTCAATTATCTGGGCATAATTCAGTATTCAGTATTCACACTTGTAGCCTGACACCGAAACATTGAAGCTCCTTCTTAATCTCGTGTAAGGTCTCTGGGCTTGGAGCGATTTGTCCGGTGCTGAATGAAGATCAACCCCCACAATAATGCCTCGCAAAGCTCACTTAACCCCAACATCCACTTTCTTCCCGTACGACAAATCAAGCGTTACAGCGCTCTCTTGCAAACCGTTCCATTCCGTCTATATTGGTAATCACACATTACCTTCTTCAACCGAAATTGCAATCTTACTCTTAAAAGTTTGATGAAGTTTCAAACAAATTTCAAAGTTATACGCGTCATCTGTTGATCGAAGCTCACACGCATCCGATATTGCATCACTGCATTCGAGGCTGCAAAGAAATGCAATAACGGCGATTGCAGAAGAGACGGAGCTTGGCGTGCCCTTATCGGTCAAGCCGGGAAACACAATACTAACACTCGAGTTTAATTTGGATAAGGTTATTCAAACTGTTCAGCATTCCTGCATTTCAATTTTGAGATTTCTGCGATGCACTGAGGGCTTTTAAAGTTTCACACCAGCAGACAAGACTAGGGACTAGAGGTGGCAAAAGGTGAAAATTTTGGGAACCAGACTCGAACCAGACCCGGCTGGACATTTCTGGAACCAGTCAGACCCGGTATAATTGTTGGAATCGGAATCAGTTGGACCCGTTCCCCAAAATTCAATTAATACAAAGCATTTGTAGAAATCATTAGTTGCATCATGTAAAACAGCCTTTTTCCCTCTGGGAATAACTACTTATGAGCTACAGTGTGGAAAGGAACATACATAAGAAAATGTTTTCTTTCCATTCACTTCATATTTTGCAATCAAGCGTAGTGTGCAAGATGTAGGTATGGTTTATGGTAATGTAACAGCTGGAAGCTGTGACATTTTTTTTCTCTCCGTACATCAAAAAGGACATCTCTCACACTCTATACGTAAGGACGATCGCACTGCCTGCCGCGGCGCCGAGCCGGCGTGGGAAGGGAGTCGACCATACGATCCCCCGACCCGTCGGCCGGTCACCATTAGCGAAGATCAAAGGCTCGCCGAAGGGTGGAGTACAAACACACCCATCCGGGCCGGCGCAGTGGCCGCCGACAAACGCAACGCAGCCGGAAACCCCTGCTCCCGGTGCTGGACCCGCCTCCCGACGCCTGGCGCCACGCACATCCTGCCGACGCAGCTGACAGGAAGATGGGAGGATGTCGTTGCGGTCAGCCGTCCGGCACAGGCAGGGACCGACATCCGGCGAAAATCGAGTGTGAAAACGTCATCCGGCAGGAGACAGCTGAGACGGATGAGCCGAGCAAGTGAGGATGACGTCACGTTCCGGCGGAATGGAGGAGGAGGGCGACGGTCTCGACTCCGGATGCGAGACGGGATGTCGCCAATTTTCTGCCCCGGTCAGCGAGGCCCGGCGACGCCCGGAACCTCCGGCCCGGAAATCACAGGAGAACAAAACTCAATGCAGAAGGAGAAGAAGGGACAGACAGACCCGGGACGGATCACCGGAGGCCGACCACCAGAGACAGAACGCCTCGGGACTCAGCGCGGGATACCGCCCCGCCCGGCTTCGGCCGGAGCGGCCTCTCTGCTGATCGGATCATCACTGCACCGGACCTCAGCTGGAGTGGACAGCAATCATCAAACACTGTCAAGTGAGTCATCTCATCTGTCCGCCTCATCAAGACTGCCTCCCCGTCAGTGTTCGCCACGGGCCCCAAAATCCCCAGCCCAGCCCGGCCCGGGCCCATGGGTTCAGAGCCCGGCCCAGCCCGTAGCCCGCTCTTGGCAAATATTCCAAGCCCAGCCCGGCCCGGCCCGTCAAAAATAGCAATCTAGTTATTGTCTTAGTCTATGGCTATAATAAGCATGATTGATTACACTATTTTGAGAACAATTCAAATTGCATGAATATTAACATGGCAATCATGACTCCCTTCTTTTCAATGAATATAATCATTTCAAGCACCTATGGCACAAATTTTAACAGTAACAGCAAGCACCTCAGTCAATTAGGTCATGATTACACACCTATAAAAAGTTTACATGATTATATTAACTACATTCTATGAGTAAAGTTATCTTGCAAGCTGATGTGTGTGAACATTATCATTAATAATTGGTGACTCTAATGCATACTTGAAGGAAGTATTTGCAACATACTCTATACTTCCCAGCACTTACCAGCAGAAAAAAAGCTTGACTTATGGGAATTGATGAATCTGTCTGGGATTGACCTTGCTGTTAAATTCACTCCATAGATGCTGCAATATCAAAAGCCTGAGAAAGCATACAAAATAGGTGACACTAACTTTAGCACTGTCTTCCAAAAAAAGAGAAAATCCATCCATTTATCAGCAAAACTGATTTAATCTATTTTCAATTCATGCCCACGTGTCAACCGAATCTCTGTGGACAACTATCTGCTACTTTCCTTGCTATTTTATGTTAGGCTCTTTTCAAGATATGGATATCGCTAGCAGCGTAAGCAGAAAACATGGTAAGCTTGAAATGTCATTGGGTACTTTTGCGACTTGTACGCATCATCATCATCAATCGAAAATGAGCGAACACTTCTTGATTGTCGCAGCTGCGGCAGGTAGCGATTCTGACGAATTGTATAATAAAACATATATGATCAAGTTTTTGTTTTGTTTTTCGTTCGAGTTTTCAGACTTCGTGATTTTGGTTTTATTTTTCATTGGTTTAATTTTGTTTTCACCTTGATACTCACTTAAAAAACGTATTTATTTGATATACTGTTGTGTATACTACCTAGATGCCGCCACATAAACATAGCGCCGCCGCCATGATTGCACATTTTGTTGAGAAGGGGCTGGTTTGTTGTGATTTATTTTGACAAATTTATGGACATTTAAAGAAGCTTTCATCGCGAAATACTCTGTAGAGTTCCTCGTTACTTACAGTGTGTTTTGTGAGTATCCTTTTAAGGTTCTGTTCGTTAAAAAGCCGTCGGTGAAGGAAAAAAGACTGTGTTGGAATTGTCTCACTATCGCCATATATAAGTGTTAACTTAATGTAGCCCTGTAGCCCATCATTGTTGAGTGGCTTCTTAGTTTTTGGAGTTGTAGTGCTAAGTAAGTTGTTCTGATGACTACATTTTAACTTTTATTAACAAACTAATGATGCTAGAGATTCTCTGATCTTTTTGGTTGCGGAATTTTTATGAAAACCCTCCTATGTGTGACATGATGTGATATTGGATAATTCTCAAGATTCCCAAAATTCAATATCAAGTAGGTTTTCTTTCACATTGCTTAAATTTGGTTTAGTTTTTGTATTTTCCCAGTGGGTTTTGTTTGCATCAGTTTCCAAATTTTCTTAAATTGACATTAGTCGCAAAACCCATAGTGCACAAAGTTCTTGGCCCGGCCCATCCATAGCCCGTTAACTAATGATATTTGGGGGCCCGGCCCAGCCCGTAGCCCAGCCCGGCCCGTGGCCCGTTGGGCTGGCCCGGCCCGTGGCGAACACTGCTCCCCGTCATGGACAATTCACCTCCCATTTACCCATCGGATGTCTCTGATCTGGATTACAAATGCCACTCCCTGGGGTCTAACCTGAGCCACCATTAGAGGGTAATGGATTTAACATCGTGGGAGTGTTATTCGGCAGGGAAGGGAGGGCAGATGGTCGCTACATTCCGCTCCCGACCGAGCAGCGCGGCAGTGGTGCGTCTGTTTGTAAAGGCGGGAAGGGGCTAATGGGCCTGACTGGTCCGGCCTTGTCTATGGGATAGACAGAGGGGTTAGAGGGACAGCCGGGGCGGGTCAGTAACAGTCAGTGCGCGCTAATGGCTCATCTTACACTTGTATTGGTGCTAGTACTAGTGTCGGTCATTTGCGCCCGCGGCCCGACCGCGGTAGGGTGCGGGAGCCAATGCAGGGAGAGGGGAGGAGGAACAGGTCAGATGGTGTCATTTTGGGGCGCTGGTCACCACTGACGCGTCAAACTACGTCAGATGACGTCATGACAGTTCAATTGGCGATGCTTTGTAAATAATCTTTTTGCGGTTAGGGCGTTAGGATTAGATTTAAGGCTAAGTTGGCATTGGCGAGCTGACAACCGATCGTGGTACACCGGTTGAAAATGACCAGTATTGTATCGTCCGTTTGTAAATATAGCGTGAAATTTTAACAATCTGTCTGGGAAAGAAGGGAGGGTTACTTCAGATATGTTGCTGATTCGGATTCACGGAGAATGCTAACGTAATTATCTTTAAGTTGTCACGTCGACCACACGACTTTACGCCGGCATAACATCACAGACTCACCGGGACTGCACCGCGGCGATCTGATCACGAATCAACGGAAATGCAATGATCACGCCCTCACGACGCGACCACCACAAATTCGTTTTTTTTTTCTAGTAGGTCAATATAAGCTACTCTACAATCTGACTTAGCTGGTCTCGGTAGATCAGCGTTTCAATCCACTAGCAGTCTAGTGTTAATCCAAGGCTCATCAATCGATTCTCAATTCTTACAAAGTGCTCTTCGAGATATCCGAAGGTTGGGACTTTTCAATTAAGAACAATCACTATTCTTTAGAATTGTGATTTTCTATTGAAAATCCCAACCTGAGCTACCTCTCTAGGGGGGTGTTTAGCGTTTCGGCCGCGATTTAGGACATTTTGATTCCGAGAAAAACGGCACGGTAGAATTTTTTGCCATTTTCAGCGTTTGGTCCCGTATCGGGGAGCTACCGGCTGGCATCGGTCGCTTGAAATATAATTAACCCGTTTTGGGGTAATCGGCACGTGCATTTTCCCATAGGGTTAACATGGGGAAAAATTGGAAATTTGATTTGCGAAAAATTTCGTCAATTATATTTGCTGATATTTTTAGGATCGGATCTAGGGCTGGCACCTCAACTTTTGGTAATAATTATTTAAAAATCATAGGATACAATTTCGGGTAATCTTGACGGACAGTTACCCCATGCTGAGCCTATGGCGATTTCGAAAAATTATTTTCAAATCAATTTTGCCAAAAATTTCCACGTTAGATTTTGAAAAAGTTCCAATATGTTGTGCACCGGGGTGTCGGCTACCACGTGGTATGGGTCAGATATGGGGCGATTGAAAAGCACGTGCCACGTGCAAACGTGTTTGATGGGGTAACCTCCGGGAAAATCCGACATTGGCCAACTGGGGGTCCTATGGCGTGGAAACCACTCCACCTAGCGGCACCAAATCAACGCAGCCGGTGAGCAGATGAGTCCAGCTTGTCGCACTAGTGGTCACGTGGCGCACGTGCTATTGCACGTGCCGTGGCACGGGGTCAATTTTGGTGCTTAAATATACTAGCATTGTGAAATGCAAGGAATGGGGGAAATAGCCGTCAGGCCGTCAGATTTTATGATAGGGTTGATCTGAAAACGGGTGTAGGCACAGAATGAAAAAGGCTAAAAAACTGCTATCTCGGATTTTTTGTAAAATTAAAAATTTAAAATTCTGGGGAAATTATATATTCGAAAGGTGAAATTTCCCTAAATTTTGCCGTTTTTCGACCTTAGCCGTCCACTGTTCAGGGACATTGACACCGGCCGGGGTCATCTTTTAAATGCTGATGGCCACGTCGATGGGTCATCACGTGGCGTGAACGGTGGAGCTATCAAAGGTCCGGCACGTGCCACGTGGCCACGTGTTTGAGTCGCGTACCTCCCAGATTATCGTGTGTTTGCCGACTTGTGGCCTTATAGTACGAAAACAGCACAAGCCAGGAACACTGAAATGGTGCAATCAGTGAGGGGACAAGTCCTGCTTACACCACCGGTGGTCACGTGGCACACGTGCAAATCCGGGCACCTCCGTTGCGGAGATATTTTATAGTGAAATATTCAAATGTTCATAACTATGTCAGTTTACGTCCGATTGGGCTAGAATTTGGTGGGTGGACGAATTGTTAAGCGACAGAAACGAATGCGCCATGTTTGTTGCAGTGCGCCACGTTTGTCTAAAAGCGCCATTTTTGCCGCAAAGCGCAGAATGTGCGTAACTTTGTCGAACATTGGACGATTAGGATGTGCTGTAATTAAGGAATGGCTGCTTAAACGGCAGATATGAATGCACCACATTTGCCTCAGGGCGCCATATTTGTCTTAATGCGTCAGTGTTTGCGTTTTGCCTACGGCGGGCGTTTTTTGCGTCGGTGTTTGCGTTTTTCGGTGTTTGCGTTTGGCGGCGGGCGGACGTTTTTTGCAGCGATTTGCGGTTGGCGGCGGGCGTGCGTGCGTTTTTTGCGGCGGTGTTTGCGTTTTTTGCGGTTTTTGTGTTTGGCGGCGGGCGGGTGGGCGATGCGGGTGTTTTTGCGGTGTTTGCGTTTGACGGCGGGCGGCCGTTTTAGCGGCAGTTTGCGGCGGGCGGCCGTTTTTTGCGGCGTTTTGCGATTTGCGGCGGGCGGCCGTTTTTTTGCGGCGTTTTGCGGTTTGCGGCGGGCGGCCGTTTTTTGGGGCGTTTTTGTGGTTTGCGGCGTTTTTTGCGGCGTTTTGCGGTTGCCGGCGGCCGGGCGTTCTTTGCGGTGTTGCGGTTTGCAGCGGGCGGCCGTTTTTTGCGGCGTTTCGCCGTTGGAGGCGGGCGATGCGGTTTCTTTTTGCGGCGGCGGTGTTTGCGTTTTTGCGGCGTTTGCGTTTTGCGGTGGACGGGCGGTTTTTGGCGGCGTTTTTTTGCGTTTTTTCTGCGGTTTTCGGCGGGCGGGCGATTTTTTGCGGAGTTTCCGTTGGCGTTTTGGGCGTGTGTTTTGCGCGTTTTGCGGTTTTGCGGCGGGCGGGCGGTTTTTCACAATTAAAGTCCCAACCTTCGGATCCGCAGTGCTGTTCGACAAGCGCTGCCCGGGCCTATCCGAAGGTTGGGACTTTTCAATTAGACAATCACTATTCTTTAGAATTGTGATTTTCTATTGAAAATCCCAACCTGAGCTACCTCTCTAGGGGGGTGTTTAGCGTTTCTGCCGCGATTTAGGACATCTTGATACCCTCGAAAACGGCTCGTTAGATTTTTTTGCCATTTTCAGCGTTTGGTCCCCTATGGGGGAGCTACCGGCTGGTACCAGTCGCTTGAAATATAATTAACCCGTTTTGGGGTAATCGGCACGTGCATTTTCCCATAGGGTTAACATGGGGAAAAATTGAAAATGCGATTTGCGCAAAATCTGTTCAGTAATATTTGTCCACGTTTTTAGGGTCAGTTCTTGGGCTGGCACCTCACCTTCTGGGGGTAATTATTTAAAATATAAATGACAAAATTTCGGGTAACCGATGCCGACAGTTACCCCATGTTGAGCCTATGGCAATTTCGAAAAATTATTTTCAAATCGATTTTGCCAAAAATTTCCACGTTAGATTTTGAAAATGTTCCAATATGTTGTGCCCCGGGGTGTCGGCTACCACGTGGTATGGGTCAGATATGGGGCGATTGAAAAGCACGTGCCACGTGCAAACGTGTTTGATGGGGTAATCTCCGGGAAAATCCGACATTGGCCAACTTGGGGTCCTATGGCGTGGAAACCACCCCACCTAGCGACACCAAATCAACGCAGCCGGTGAGCAGATGAGTCCAGCTTGTCGCACTAGTGGTCACGTGACGCACGTGCTATTGCACGTGCCGTGGCACGGGGTCAATTTTTGTGCTTACATACCCGAACATTGTAAAATGCAAGGAATGGGGGAAATAGCCATCAGGCCGTCAGTTTTTATGATAGGGTCGATCTGAAAACGGGTATAGACATAGAATGAAGTGGGCTAAAGGTCAAGCTACACGGGACACTTTTTCGGTTTTTGATTTTTCGGTTTTTTCGCTTTTTCGGCTCGATTTATCGCTTTTTCGCGTCGGTTTTTCGCTTTTTCGATTTATCGCTTCATGACTTCAGTTTTTCGAGTTTCGTTGATTTTTGTTTAGTTGGAACGCGCTGTGCAACCGCCAGCTCTTTTTATTTTGTTTGCAACCAGTGCAATGCTTTGGTCGCAGTTTTGCTTGGGGCTTTAGGGGTCTGTTTTGTTGTCTGTTTTAACAGATGGAAATTACTTAAACTAGATCTCGTCTGTTTTGTAGTAGGAAACTGGCTTGACAAAATTTCCAGCAGCTCAGCTACTAACCGGCGCCCCGCTGGGACTCCTGGATTTCCACGCCCTGCTGGTAGGGGGACATCCCTTCTAACTTGGCTCCTGAGCCACGTAGCGACACGCCGTAGGTGACACTTGAAAGAGCTAAAAAATAAGGAACAAACTGCTCATCGGCCGTTTTTAGGTCAGTTGTAGGCCAAAGGGCAGGTCACCAAAGGTAATCGAAGGTAAAATGTCGCCAATATCTAGGTATAGGTCAAACTTCGACAATATTCGACAAATCGGTCCATAGCTCAGGAATGGATGGAGCTATAGCGCCGTGGAGAGGCGCAATCAAACGTTCTGTTAACGTTCTTTCGCTAGCATGTCCTCAGATTTGACGTAAGGTCCACCGTTTATCCTGCAGGGGCATAAACGTCCAAAATATACAATTCTGCAAAAACAGTTTTTTTTCCGCCATAACTTTTGACTCTAAACTTGCACGAGCTTTCCTTCATCAGAAACGTGTTTCTCTGGTCGAGACGCATCGAATGAACCTTAACCCTCGCCCGTATTGGTGTTTTTCCAGCCGCGAACGTATAAGGGGGGGGGGGTCCGTTGGACCCCCCTTGCCGTTTCGCCCCTGATCGAGCTAGAGCTTCGCGGAAAAACGAGCGTGTTGCCTGTGACGAGAGGAAGCCGATGATACCCAATTTTAAGGTCCTAGGTCATTGGTTGACCTTGCAGGTCAGGTCAATGACCCCAAAGGCGGGAAAATCGGGACTTGTTAGAACGTCGTAAAGTGTGGCTGCTATGGGGTTTTTCGGGGTGCTGATCACGAATATCATGTTAGTTTTGATCACAGATGATGTCTTCATGTATTTAGGCCAGGTCGGGTCAGGTCAGGTCAGGTCAACCAGTAAGGGTATTCGTAGTAGGTGGCAACCGCCTCTGACAGCTTCGTAACATGTTACGAAGGCACCAAAACTACTTCGTAAATGTTCATATGGTTGCTAAATTCGAATTCAGCTCCAAAAACTGGCATAGAAACATGTAAAACTCGAAAAAGTGAACCGAGGTCATCAAAGGTCAATGACCTGACCTGACCTTCAGGTGACCTTGACACCCACCCTAATGCATCGGGGCAACATCATATCACATGTTTGAACGCTTGAAACCACGAAAAGACTGCAAACGCGCGGCTAATGCGAGCCGACATACGCCGAATCGCGATTCCAGCCAAACATGGTCTCGAAAAGTAGGTCGAAAAGTAGGTCAGTAGGTCATTTGGGTCAGGGTCATGAAATTTTCAGGGTAGGTGTGAAATTGATGAACGCGAGGGTACTGAAAGTTTCGTCGCGATCGGCCGCTTTTTACGCGAGTTATTCGCGAAAAACCATGGGGGGGTCCGTTCGACCCCCCCCCCCCTATACGGGCGAGGGTTAAGCTAACTGGACTGGTCTAGGTCATGACCTGGCCGGAAAGTTCGTGATGCATATCAGTCGATTTGTATCGTCCAGTGGAACACATCGAATGTGTTTTCATCGCTCTATAGTAGCATGCCTCTATCGAAATTTATTACCGAAAACTGTGCATACCTTTCGCGACCTGATATGACCTCAGGGCATACCAAGGGGTCACGGGTGCCATATTCCGGTTCATTGTGTCATGTGTACCTACTTGCATAGGCGTAGGAACGGTGTGCCTACATTGGACACACCGTAACAACGATGAGCCGTGGATCACAATGCATCTCCAGGACGGTGCACCTTTGCGACACATGCAGCGCTAGGCACAGCATGGAGCTCGCGCGAGACATGATGGTGGAAAACACATCTGTCTTAGCACGATGTTCGAACAGGAAGAAGCTGCAGGCTCTGAGTCTGGAGGCCGTGTATATTCGTGACAGTGATCCCTGGATCAACAGGCAAATGAACTTGCGTGGTTCGCTGATGGTGTTTGATTCGGCGCCTCTTAGAGCCCGGATCTAGATTCCCTAGACTCTAGCCACCTTGGACCTTGGTCCTGAAATTTTCATAACATCAAACATGTGTAAAAAAAAGTGCTTGATAAGGTGTGCCAAAAACAGTGGCGCGAAACATCCCCTTTTTCGAGATATTAGCGAAAAACTGCAAGTGGTGTTCTAACACCGCTCCCCTAGCAGGGCGCGGCTAGATGCATGATGAACAGGTTTTACAAAAGATGAAATAAATACGTGCATATATCTCGCATGCTTAACCGCTATTCAATCCTTTCACGTGGATAATATGTGCATGCCTACATCAAAATACTTGAGCGATTACATTCCTTCCTTTCTATTAGGAGTACCTACCGAAATGTGAATCGTCGGAAACATGCATCAGCATTACCACATCGTCACGTGCTGAAGCCGAAAAGCTCAAGATTACTTGGAAAAGCTGATTGTCGATCCAAACTTTTGGGTTGGACGAGTCGCTCGTTTTTTCGCTTTTTCGCTTTTTAGAGTCGCTTTTTCGCTTTTTAGAGTCGTTTTTTCGATTTTTCGCGTCGCTTTTTCGAGTTGCTGATTTCGTTTTTTTCGGTTTCGCTGCCGTGGAGCTACACCAATGTTATCAAGTGAAGCTGATCGTCTACAGAAGCCGAAAAAGCGAAAAAACGAAACGAAAACCGAAAAAGTGTGCCGTGGAGCCTGTACTTAAGAAACTGCTATCTCGGATTTTTCGAAAATGGAAAATTTAAAATTCTGGGGAAATTATATATTCGAAAGATGAAATTTCCCTAAATTTTGACGTTTTTTCCAGTTTAGCCGTCCACTGTTCAGTGACGGTGACAGCGGCCGGGGTCATCTTTTATATGCTGATGGCCACGTCGATGGGTCATCGCGTGGCGTGAACGGTGAGGCTATCAAAGGTCCGGCACGTGTCACGTGGCCACGTGTTTTAGTCGCGTACCTCCCAGATTATCGTGTGTTTGCCGATTTGCGGCCCTATAGCACGAAAACAGCACAAGCCAGGAACACTGAAATGGTGCAATCAGTGAGGGGACAAGTCCTGCTTGCACCACCGGTGGTCACGTGGCACACGTGCAAATCTGGGCACCTCCGTTGCGGAGATATTTTATGTGAAATATTCAAATGTACATAACTTTTTCAGTTTAAGTCCGATTGGGCTAGAATTTGTTGGGTGGATGAATTGTTAAGCGACATGAACGAATGCGCCATGTTTGTTGCAGTGCGCCACGTTTGTCTCAAAGCGCCATTTTTTGCCGCAAAGCGCAGAATTTGCGCAACTTTGTCGAACATTGGACGATTAGGATGCGCTGTAATTAAGGGATGGCTGCTTACACGGCAGACATGAATGCACCACATATGCCGCAGGGCGCCATATTTGTCTTAATGCGTCAGTGTTAGCGTTTTGCCTACGGCGGGCGTTTTTTGCGGCGGTGTTTGCGTTTTTTCGGGGTTTGCGTTTGACGGCGGGCGGCCGTTTTTGCGTTTTTGGCGGTGTTTGTGTTTGGCGGCGGGCGGCCGTTTTTTTGCGGTGTTTGCGGTTGGCGGCGGGCGTGCGTGCGTTGCGAAGTTTTTTGCGGCGGTGTTTGCGGTTTTTGTGTTTGGCGGCGGGCGGGCAGGCGATGCGGGTGTTTTTGCTGTTTGCGTTTGGCGGCGGGCGGCCGTTTTAGTGGCGGTTTGCGGCGGGCGGCCGTTTTTTTGCGGCGTTTTGCGGTTTGCGGCGGGCGGCCGTTTTTTGCGGCGTTTTGCGGTTTGCGGCGTGTGGCCGTTTTTGCGGCGTTTTGCGGTTCGCGGCGTGCGGCCGTTTTTTTGCGGCATTTTCGCGGTTGGCGGCGGGTGATGCGGGCGTTTTTTTTTGCGGCGGCGGTGTTTGCGTTTTTTTCGGTGTTTGCGTTTTGCGGCGGACGCGCGTTTTTTGCGGCATTTTGTGCGTTTTTTTTCTGCGGTTTTCGGCGGGCGGGCGATTGTTTTTTTTGCGAAGTTTGCGTTGGCGTTTTACGCGTGCGTTTTGCGCGTTTTGCGGTGTTTGCGTTTGGCGGCGGGCGGGCGGTTTTTCACAATTAAAGTCCCAACCTTCGGATCCGCAGTGCTGTTCGACAAGCGCTGCCCGGGCCTATCCGAAGGTTGGGACTTTTCAATGAAGAACAATCACTATTCTTTAGAATTGTGATTTTCTATTGAAAATCCCAACCTGAGCTACCTCTCTAGGGGGGTGTTTAGCGTTTCGGCCGCGATTTTGGTCATTTTGATCCCCCGCGAAAACGGATAGTTAGATTTTCTTGCCATTTTCACCGTTTGGTCCCGTGTGGGGGAGCTACCGGCTGGCAAAGTTACAAAAAATATAATTGACACGTTTTGGGGTAAGCGGCACGTGCATTTTCCCATAGGGTTAACATGGGGAAAAATTAAAAATGCGATTTACGGAAAATCTGTTCAGTAATATTTGTCCGCATTTTTAGGGTCGGCTCTCGGGCTGGCACCCCACCCGTCGGTGGTAACCGCTTAAAATATAATTAGAGAACTTTCGGGTAATTGGCACAGACAGTTACCCCATGTTGAGCCTATGGCGAATTCGAAAAATTATTTTCAAATCGATTTTGCAAAAAATTTCCACGTTAGATTTTGAAAATATCCCAATATGTTGTGCCCCCGGATGTCGGCTACCACATGGTATGGGTCAGATATGGGGCGATTGAAAAGCACGTGCCACGTGCAAACGTGTTTGATGGGGTAACCTCCGGGAAAATCCGACATTGGCCAACTGGGAGTCCTATGGCGTGGAAACCACTCCACCTAGCGACACCAAATAAGTGCAGCCGGTGAGCAGATGAGTCCAGCTTGTCCCACTAGTGGTCACGTGGCGCACGTGCTATTGCACGTGCCGTGGCACGAGGTCAATTTTTGTGCTTAAATACACCAACGTTGTTAAATGCAAGGAATGGGGGAAATGGCCGTCAGGCCGTCAGTTTTTATCATAGGGTCGATCTGAAAACGGGTATAGACACAAAATGAAAAGGCCTAAAAACTGCTATCTCGGATTTTTTGCAAAATGAAAAATTTAAAATTCTGGGGAAATTTTATATTCGAAAGGTAAATTTCCCTAAATTTTCCCATTTTTCAAGTTTAGCCGTCCACTGTTCAGAGACGGTGACACCGGCCGGGGTCATCTTTACATGCCGATGGCCACTTATATTGGTCATGACGTGGCGTGAGCCGTTAAGCTGTCAAAGGTCTGGCACGTGCCACGTGGCCACGTGTTTGAGCCGAGTACCTCCAACATAATGGTGTTTTGTCCAACTGGTGGCCGTATAGCGTGGAAACAGAACCAGCCAAGAACACTAAATTGGGTCAGTCGGTGAGGGGACAGGTCCTGCTTTCATCACCAGTGGTCACGTGGCACACGTGTTCAGCTGGGCTCCTCCTTTGCGGAGATATTTTATCGTGAAATATTCAAACGTCCATAACTTTCTCAAATATGGTCCGATTTGGTTCAAATTTGGTGGGTGGATGAATTGTTAAGCGACATGAACGAATGCGCCATGTTTGTTGCAGTGCGCCACGTTTGTCTCAAAGCGCCATTTTTTGCCGCAAAGCTCAGAATGTGCGTAACTTTGTCGAGCATTGGACGATTAGGATGCGCTGTAATTAAGGGATGGCTGCTTAAAACGGCAGATATGATTGCACCACATTTGCCGCAGGGCGCCATATTTGTCTTAATGCGTCAGTGTTAGCGTTTTTCTTACGGCGGGCGTTTTTTGCGGCGGTGTTTGCGTTTTTTTCGGGGTTTGCGTTTGACGGCGGGCGGCCGTTTTTGCGTTTTTGGCGGTGTTTGCGTTAGGCGGGCGGGCGGCTGTTTTTTTGCGGCGTTTTGCGGTTGGCGGCGGGCGTGCGTGCGTTGCGGGCGTTTTTTTTTTGCGGCGGTGTTTGCGTTTTGTGCGGTTTTTGTGTTTGGCGGCGGGCGGGCGGGCGATGCGGGTGTTTTTGCTGTTTGCGTTTGGCGGCGGGCGGCCGTTTTAGCGGCGGTTTGCGGCGGGCGGCCGTTTTTTGCGGCGTTTTCCGGTTTGCGGCGGGCGACCGTTTTTTGCGGCGTTTTGTGGTTTGCGGCGGGCGGCCGTTTTTTACGGCGTTTTGCGGTTGCCGGCGGCCGGCCGTTATTTGCGGTTAGCGGCGGGCGGTCGTTTTTTGCGGCGTTTAGCGGTTTGCGGCGGGCGGCCGTTTTTGCGGCGTTTTGCGGTTCGCGGCGTGCGGCCGTTTTTTTGCGGCGTTTCGCGGTTGGCGGCGGGCGATGCGGGCGTTTTTTTGCGGCGGCGGTGTTTGCGTTTTTTTGCGGTGTTTGTGTTTTGCGGCGGACGCGCGTTTTTTTTGCGGCATTTTGTGCGTTTTTTTTTCTGCGGTTTTCGGCGGGCGGGCGATTGTTTGTTTGCGAAGTTTGCGTTGGCGTTTTAGGCGTGCGTTTTGCGCGTTTTGCGGTGTTTGCGTTTGGTGGCGGGCGGGCGGGCGGTTTTTCACAATTAAAGTCCCAACCTTCGGATCCGCAGTGCTGTTCGACAAGCGCTGCCCGGGCTATCCGAAGGTTGGGACTTTTCAATTAGACAATCACTATTCTTTAGAATTGTGATTTTCTATTGAAAATCCCAACCTGAGCTACCTCTCTAGGGGGGTGTTTAGCGTTTCGGCCGCGATTTTGGACATTTTGATTGGGGCAAAAACGGCTAGTTAGATTTTCTTGCCATTTTCAGCGTTTGGTCCCGTGTGGGGGAGCTACCTTGTGGCAAAGTTACAAAAAATATAATTGACACGTTTTGGGGTAATCGGCACGTGCATTTTCCCATAGGGTTAACATGGGGGAAAATTGGAAATTTGATTTGCGAAAAATTTCGTCAATTATATTTGCTAATATTTTTAGGATCGGATCTAGGGCTGGCACCTCACCTTCTGGGGGTAATTATTTAAAAATCATAGGGTACAGTTTCGGGTAATCTTGACGGACAGTTACCCCATGCTGAGCCTATGGCGATTTCGAAAATTATTTTCAAATCAATTTTGCCAGAAATTTCCACGTTAGATTTTGAAAAAGTTCCAATATGTTGTGCACCGGGGTGTCGGCTACCACATGGTATGGGTCAGATATGGGGCGATTGAAAAGCACGTGCCACGTGCAAACGTGTTTGATGGGGTAACCTCCGGGAAAATCCGACATTGGCCAACTGGGGGTCCTATGGCATGGAAACGACTTCATCTAGCGACACCAAATCAACGCAGCCGGTGAGCATGACTCCAGCTTGTCGCACTAGTGGTCACGTGGCGCACGTGCAATTGCACGTGCCGTGGCACGTGGTCAATTTTGGTGCTTAAATATACTAGCATTGTGAAATGCAAGGAATGGGGGAAATAGCCTTCAGGCCGTCAGTTTTTATGATAGAGTCGATCTGAATACGGGTATAGACACAAAATGAACGGTGCTAGAAAACTGCTATCTCGGATTTTTTGTAAAATGAAAAATTAAGAATTCTAGGGAAATTATATATTAGAAAGGTGAAATTTCCCTAAATTTTCGTTTTTCGAGTTTAGCCGTCCACTGTTCATCAACGGTGACACCGGCCGGGATCATCTTTTACATGCTGATGGCTACGTCGATGGGTCATTACGTGGCGTGAACGGTGAAGCTGTCACAGGTCCGGCACGTGCCACGTGGCCACGTGTTTGAGTGGAGTACCTCCCAGATTATCGTGTATAAGCCAACTTGTGGCCTTATAGCACGAAAACAGCAGCAGTCAGGAAGCCTGAAATGGAACAATCGGTGAGGGGACAAGCCCTGCTTGCACGACCGGTGGTCACGTGGCACACGTGCAAATCTGGGCACCTCCGCTGCGGAGATATTTTATAGTGAAATATTCAAATGTACATAACTTTGTAAGTTTAAGTCCGATTGGGCTAGAATTTGGTGAGTGGATGAATTGTTAACCGACATGAACGAATGCGCCATGTTTGTTGCAGTGCGCCACGTTTGTCTCAAAGCGCCATTTTTGCCGCAAATCGCAGAATGTGCGTAACTTTGTCGAACATGGGACGATTAGGGTGCGCTTTGATTGAGGGATGGCTGCTTAAACGGCAGATATGAATGCACTACATTTGCCGCAGGGCGCCATATTTCTTAATGCGTCAGTGTTTGCGTTTTGCCTACGGCGGGCGTTTTTTTGCGGCAGCGTTTGCGTTTTTTCGGGGTTTGCGTTTGACGGCGGGCGGCCGTTTTAGCGTTTTTGGCGGTGTTTGCGTTTGGCGGCGGGCGGCCGTTTTTTGCGGCGTTTTGCGGTTGGCGGCGGGCGTGCGTGCGTTGCGGGCGTTTTTTTGCGGTGGTGTTTGCGTTTTTTGCGGTTTTTGTGTTTGGCGGCGGGCGGGAGGGCGATGCGGGTGTTTTTGCGGCGTTTGCGTTTGGCGGCGGGCGGCCGTTTTAGCGGCGGTTTGCGGTGGGCGGCCGTTTTTTTGCGGCGTTTTGCGGTTTGCGGCGGGCGGCCGTTTTTATGCGGCGGTTTGCGGCGGGCGGCCGTTTTTTGCGGCGTTTTGCGGTTTGCGGCGGGCGGCCGTTTTTTTGCGGCGGTTTGCGGCGGGCGGCCGTTTTTTGCGGCGTTTTGCGGTTTGCGGTGGGCGGGCCGTTTTTTGCGGCGTTTTGCGGTTGCCGGCGGCCGGCCTTTATTTGCGGATTTGCGGTTTGCGGCGGGCGTCCGTTTTTTTTTGCGGCGTTGCGCGGTTGGCGGCGGGCGATGCGTTTTTTGCGGAGGCGGTGTTTGCGTTTTGCGGCGGACGGGCGTTTTTTGCGGCGTTTTTTTTGCGTTTTTTCTGCGGTTTTTGGCGGGCGGGCCATTGTTTTTTTGCGAAGTTTGCGTTTGCGTTTTGGGCGTGCGTTTTGCGGTTTTGCGTTTGGCGGCGGGCGGGCGGTTTTTCACAATTAAAGTCCCAACCTTCGGATCCGCAGTGCTGTTCGACAAGCGCTGCCCGGGCCTATCCGAAGGTTGGGACTTTTCAATTAAGAACAATCACTATTCTTTAGAATTGTGATTTTCTATTGAAAATCCCAACCTGAGCTACCTCTCTAGGGGGGGTGTTTAGCGTTTCTGCCGCGATTTGGGTCATCTTGATACCCTCGAAAACGGATAGTTAGATTTTCTTGCCATTTTCACCGTTTGGTCCCGTGTGGGGGAGCTACCTGCTGGCAAAGTTACAAAAAATATAATTGACACGTTTTGGGGTAATCGGCACGTGCATTTTCCCATAGGGTTAACATGGGGGAAAATTTAAAATGCGATTTGCGGAAAAACTCCACGTTAGAAATGAATTATATTTTTAGGGTCGAATCTCGGGCCGGGACCCCACTTCATGGTGGTAATTATTCAAAATATAATGACAAAATTTCGGGTAATCGGGACGGACAGTTACCCCATGCTAAGCCTATGGCGATTTCGAAAAATTATTTTCAAATCGATTTTGCAAACAATTTCCACGTTAGATTTTGAAAATGTTTCAATATGTTGTGCCCCGGGGTGTCGGCTACCACATGGTATGGGTCAGATATGGGGCGATTGAAAAGCACGTGCCACGTGCAAACGTGTTTGATGGGGGAACCTCCAGGAAAATCCGACATTGGCCAGCTTGGGGCCCTATGGCTCCGAAACCACTCCACCCAGCGACACCAAATCAGTGCAGCCGGTGAGCAGACGAGTCCAGCTTGTCGCACCAGTGATCACGTGGCGCACGTGCTATTGCACGTGCCGTGGCACGGGGTCAATTTTGGTGCTTAAATATACTAGCATTGTGAAATGCAAGGAATGGGGGAAATAGCCGTCAGGCCGTCAGTTTTTATGATAGGGTCGATCTGAAAACGGGTATAGACACAGAATGAAGGGGGCTAAAAAACTGCTATCTCGGATTTTGTGTAAAATGAAAAATTCAAAATTCTGGGGAAATTATATATTCGAAAGGTGAAATTTCACTAAATTTTCCCGTTTTTTCTAGTTTAGCCGTCCACTGTTCAGGGACGGTGACACCGGCCGGGGTCATCTTTTATATGCTGATGGCCACGTCGATGGGTCATCACGTGGCGTGAACGGTGAAGTTATGAAAGGTCCGGCACGTGTCACGTGGCCACGTGTTTGTGTCGCGTACCTCCCAGATTATCGTGTTTTTGCCGATTTGTGGCCTTATAGCACGAAAACAGCACAAGTCAGGAACACTGAAATGGTGCAGTCAGTGAGGGGACAAGTCCTGCTTGCACCACCGGTGGTCACTTGGCACACGTGCAAATCTGGGCACCTCCGTTGCGGAGATATTTTATAGTGAAATATTCAAATGTACATAACTTTTTCAGTTTAAGTCCGATTGGGCTAGAATTTGGTGGGTGGATGAACTGTTAAGCGACATGAACGAATGCGCCATGTTTGTTGCAGTGCGCCACGTTTGTCTCAAAGCGCCATTTTTGCCGCAAAGCGCAGAATGTGCGCAACTTTGTCGAACATTGGACGATTAGGATGCGCTGTAATTAAGGGATGGCTGCTTACACGGCAGATATGAATGTACCACATATGCCGCAGGGCGCCATATTTGTCTTAATGCGTCAGTGTTAGCGTTTTGCCTACGGCGGGCGTTTTTTTTTGCGGCGGTGTTTGCGTTTTTCGGGGTTTGCGTTTGACGGCGGGCGGCCGTTTTTGCGTTTTTGGCGGTGTTTGCGTTTGGCGGCGGGCGGCCGTTTTTTGCGGCGTTTTGCGGTTGGCGGCGGGCGTGCGTGCGTTGCGGGCGTTTTTTTGCGGCGGTGTTTGCGTTTTTTGCGGTTTTTGTGTTTGGCGGCGGGCGGGCGGGCGATGCGGGTGTTTTTGCTGTTTGCGTTTGGCGGCGGGCGGCCGTTTTAGCGGCGGTTTGCGGCGGGCGGCCGTTTTTTTGCGGCGTTTTGCGGTTTGCGGCGGGCGGCCGTTTTTTGCGGCGTTTTGTGGTTTGCGGCGGGTTGCCGTTTTCTACGGCGTTTTGCGGTTTCCGGCGGCCGGCCGTTATTTTGCGGTTAGCGGCGGGCGGCGGGCGGTCGTTTTTTTGCGGCGTTTAGCGGTTTGCGGCGGGCGGCCGTTTTGCGGCGTTTTGCGGTTCGCGGCGTGCTGCCGTTTTTTGCGGCGTTTCGCGGTTGGCGGCGGGCGATGCGGGCGTTTTTTTTGCGGCGGCGGTGTTTGCGTTTTTGCGATGTTTGTGTTTTGCGGCGGACGCGCGTTTTTTTGCGGCATTTTGTGCGTTTTTTTCTGCGGTTTTCGGCGGGCGGGCGATTGTTTTTTTTTGCGAAGTTTGCGTTTGCGTTTTGGGCGTGCGTTTTGCGGTGTTTGCGTTTGGCGGCGGGCGGGCGGTTTTTCACAATTAAAGTCCCAACCTTCGGATCCGCAGTGCTGTTCGACAAGCGCTGCCCGGGCCTATCCGAAGGTTGGGACTTTTCAATTAGACAATCACTATTCTTTAGAATTGTGATTTTCTATTGAAAATCCCAACCTGAGCTACCTCTCTAGGGGGGTGTTTAGCGTTTCGGCCGCGATTTTGGACATTTTGATTGGGGCAAAAACGGCTAGTTAGATTTTCTTGCCATTTTCAGCGTTTGGTCCCGTGTGGGGGAGCTACCTTGTGGCAAAGTTACAAAAAATATAATTGACACGTTTTGGGGTAATCGGCACGTGCATTTTCCCATAGGGTTAACATGGGGGAAAATTGGAAATTTGATTTGCGAAAAATTTCGTCAATTATATTTGCTAATATTTTTAGGATCGGATCTAGGGCTGGCACCTCACCTTCTGGGGGTAATTATTTAAAAATCATAGGGTACAGTTTCGGGTAATCTTGACGGACAGTTACCCCATGCTGAGCCTATGGCGATTTCGAAAAATTATTTTCAAATCAATTTTGCCAGAAATTTCCACGTTAGATTTTGAAAAAGTTCCAATATGTTGTGCACCGGGGTGTCGGCTACCACATGGTATGGGTCAGATATGGGGCGATTGAAAGCACGTGCCACGTGCAAACGTGTTTGATGGGGTAACCTCCGGGAAAATCCGACATTGGCCAACTGGGGGTCCTATGGCATGGAAACGACTTCATCTAGCGACACCAAATCAACGCAGCCGGTGAGCAGATGACTCCAGCTTGTCGCACTAGTGGTCACGTGGCGCACGTGCAATTGCACGTGCCGTGGCACGTGGTCAATTTTGGTGCTTAAATATACTAGCATTGTGAAATGCAAGGAATGGGGGAAATAGCCTTCAGGCCGTCAGTTTTATGATAGAGTCGATCTGAATACGGGTATAGACACAAATGAACGGTGCTAGAAAACTGCTATCTCGGATTTTTTGTAAAATGAAAAATTAAGAATTCTAGGGAAATTATATATTAGAAAGGTGAAATTTCCCTAAATTTTCTCGTTTTTCGAGTTTAGCCGTCCACTGTTCATCAACGGTGACACCGGCCGGGATCATCTTTTACATGCTGATGGCTACGTCGATGGGTCATTACGTGGCGTGAACGGTGAAGCTGTCACAGGTCCGGCACGTGCCACGTGGCCACGTGTTTGAGTGGAGTACCTCCCAGATTATCGTGTATAAGCCAACTTGTGGCCTTATAGCACGAAAACAGCAGCAGTCAGGAAGCCTGAAATGGAACAATCGGTGAGGGGACAAGCCCTGCTTGCACGACCGGTGGTCACGTGGCACACGTGCAAATCTGGGCACCTCCGCTGCGGAGATATTTTATAGTGAAATATTCAAATGTACATAACTTTGTAAGTTTAAGTCCGATTGGGCTAGAATTTGGTGAGTGGATGAATTGTTAACCGACATGAACGAATGCGCCATGTTTGTTGCAGTGCGCCACGTTTGTCTCAAAGCGCCATTTTTGCCGCAAATCGCAGAATGTGCGTAACTTTGTCGAACATGGGACGATTAGGGTGCGCTTTGATTGAGGGATGGCTGCTTAAACGGCAGATATGAATGCACTACATTTGCCGCAGGGCGCCATATTTGTCTTAATGCGTCAGTGTTTGCGTTTGCCTACGGCGGGCGTTTTTTTGCGGCAGCGTTTGCGTTTTTTCGGGGTTTGCGTTTGACGGCGGGCGGCCGTTTTAGCGTTTTTGGCGGTGTTTGCGTTTGGCGGCGGGCGGCCGTTTTTTGCGGCGTTTTGCGGTTGGCGGCGGGCGTGCGTGCGTTGCGGGCGTTTTTTTTGCGGTGGTGTTTGCGTTTTTTGCGGTTTTTGTGTTTGGCGGCGGGCGGGAGGGCGATGCGGGTGTTTTTGCGGCGTTTGCGTTTGGCGGCGGGCGGCCGTTTTAGCGGCGGTTTGCGGTGGGCGGCCGTTTTTTTTGCGGCGTTTTGCGGTTTGCGGCGGGCGGCCGTTTTTTTTGCGGCGGTTTGCGGCGGGCGGCCGTTTTTTGCGGCGTTTTGCGGTTTGCGGCGGGCGGCCGTTTTTTTGCGGCGGTTTGCGGCGGGCGGCCGTTTTTTGCGGCGTTTTGCGGTTTGCGGTGGGCGGCCGTTTTTTGCGGCGTTTTGCGGTTGCCGGCGGCCGGCCTTTATTTGCGGATTTGCGGTTTGCGGCGGGCGTCCGTTTTTTTTGCGGCGTTGCGCGGTTGGCGGCGGGCGATGCGTTTTTTGCGGAGGCGGTGTTTGCGTTTTGCGGCGGACGGGCGTTTTTTTGCGGCGTTTTTTGCGTTTTTTTCTGCGGTTTTTGGCGGGCGGGCCATTGTTTTTTTGCGAAGTTTGCGTTTGCGTTTTGGGCGTGCGTTTTGCGGTTTTGCGTTTGGCGGCGGGCGGGCGGTTTTTCACAATTAAAGTCCCAACCTTCGGATCCGCATATCCGAAGGTTGGGACTTTTCAATTAAGACAAATCACTATTCTTTAGAATTGTGATTTTCTATTGAAAATCCCAACCTGAGCTACCTCTCTAGGGGGGTGTTTAGCGTTTCTGCCGCGATTTGGGTCATCTTGATACCCTCGAAAACGGATAGTTAGATTTTCTTGCCATTTTCACCGTTTGGTCCCGTGTGGGGGAGCTACCTGCTGGCAAAGTTACAAAAAATATAATTGACACGTTTTGGGGTAATCGGCACGTGCATTTTCCCATAGGGTTAACATGGGGGAAAATTTAAAATGCGATTTGCGGAAAAACTCCACGTTAGAAATGAATTATATTTTTAGGGTCGAATCTCGGGCCGGGACCCCACTTCATGGTGGTAATTATTCAAAATATAAATGACAAAATTTCGGGTAATCGGGACGGACAGTTACCCCATGCTAAGCCTATGGCGATTTCGAAAAATTATTTTCAAATCGATTTTGCAAAAAATTTCCACGTTAGATTTTGAAAATGTTTCAATATGTTGTGCCCGGGGTGTCGGCTACCACATGGTATGGGTCAGATATGGGGCGATTGAAAAGCACGTGCCACGTGCAAACGTGTTTGATGGGGGAACCTCCAGGAAAATCCGACATTGGCCAGCTTGGGGCCCTATGGCTCCGAAACCACTCCACCCAGCGACACCAAATCAGTGCAGCCGGTGAGCAGACGAGTCCAGCTTGTCGCACCAGTGATCACGTGGCGCACGTGCTATTGCACGTGCCGTGGCACGGGGTCAATTTTGGTGCTTAAATATACTAGCATTGTGAAATGCAAGGAATGGGGAAATAGCCGTCAGGCCGTCAGTTTTTATGATAGGGTCGATCTGAAAACGGGTATAGACACAGAATGAAGGGGGCTAAAAAACTGCTATCTCGGATTTTGTGTAAAATGAAAAATTCAAAATTCTGGGGAAATTATATATTCGAAAGGTGAAATTTCACTAAATTTTCCCGTTTTTAGTTTCTAGTTAGCCGTCCACTGTTCAGGGACGGTGACACCGGCCGGGGTCATCTTTTATATGCTGATGGCCACGTCGATGGGTCATCACGTGGCGTGAACGGTGAAGCTATGAAAGGTCCGGCACGTGTCACGTGGCCACGTGTTTGTGTCGCGTACCTCCCAGATTATCGTGTTTTTTGCCGATTTGTGGCCTTATAGCACGAAACAGCACAAGTCAGGAACACTGAAATGGTGCAGTCAGTGAGGGGACAAGTCCTGCTTGCACCACCGGTGGTCACTTGGCACACGTGCAAATCTGGGCACCTCCGTTGCGGAGATATTTTATAGTGAAATATTCAAATGTACATAACTTTTTCAGTTTAAGTCCGATTGGGCTAGAATTTGGTGGGTGGATGAACTGTTAAGCGACATGAACGAATGCGCCATGTTTGTTGCAGTGCGCCACGTTTGTCTCAAAGCGCCATTTTTGCCGCAAAGCGCAGAATGTGCGCAACTTTGTCGAACATTGGACGATTAGGATGCGCTGTAATTAAGGGATGGCTGCTTACACGGCAGATATGAATGTACCACATATGCCGCAGGGCGCCATTTGTCTTAATGCGTCAGTGTTAGCGTTTTGCCTACGGCGGGCGTTTTTTTTGCGGCGGTGTTTGCGTTTTTCGGGGTTTGCGTTGTGACGGGGCGGCCGTTTTTTGCGTTTTTGGCGTGTGTTTGCGTTTGGCGGCGGGCGGCCGTTTTTTGCGGCGTTTTGCGGTTGGCGGCGGGCGTGCGTCGTTGCGGGCGTTTTTTTTGCGGCGGTGTTTGCGTTTTTTTGCGGTTTTGTGTTTGGCGGCGGGCGGGCGGGCGATGCGGGTGTTTTGCTGTTTGCGTTTGGCGGCGGGCGGCCGTTTTAGCGGCGGTTTGCGGCGGGCGGCCGTTTTTTGCGGCGTTTTGCGGTTTGCGGCGGGCGGCCGTTTTTGCGGCGTTTTGTGGTTTGCGGCGGGTTGCCGTTTTCTACGGCGTTTTGCGGTTTCCGGCGGCCGGCCGTTTATTTGCGGTTAGCGGCGGGCGGCGGGCGGTCGTTTTTTTGCGGCGTTTAGCGGTTGCGGCGGGCGGCCGTTTTGCGGCGTTTTGCGGTTCGCGGCGTGCTGCCGTTTTTTGCGGCGTTTCGCGGTTGGCGGCGGGCGATGCGGGCGTTTTTTTTTGCGGCGGCGGGTTTGCGTTTTTGCGATGTTTGTGTTTTGCGGCGGACGCGCGTTTTTTTGCGGCATTTTGTGCGTTTTTTTCTGCGGTTTTCGGCGGGCGGGCGATTGTTTTTTTTTGCGAAGTTTGCGTTTGCGTTTGGGCGTGCGTTTTGCGGTGTTTGCGTTTGGCGGCGGGCGGGCGGTTTTTCACAATTAAAGTCCCAACCTTCGGATCCGCAGTGCTGTTCGACAAGCGCTGCCCGGGCTAAATCGACGGTCAGCGTAGGATTGTCACGTCCGTGGGATAGATTAATCGTTTGGACAAGGTTTGATACGAAGGCGGCCCAAGAAAGAAGTCGTAACGTGTTCAGTTACATTCGGATAGGGAGAGTAAACATTGTAAACATCAAACATTATTCTGCTCCTTCGGCAGCTCAGCGCCAGAACAAGAACGCTGTGAGTCTGGATCGCCTTCCGGTTCGTTATTAAATCAGCATTGAGCCGTTTCGTGACTCGTGTTTATATATAACCGACACATCTGAATCACCATTTCAATCATTATAAATTTATCGCTGTTCGTAACCTGTCAATCAATCCCCCTTTCTCTCCTAGCATCATCAGTACCTAACTGATATTGATGCCAGCTCCCCCTTCGAGGTATATCAAAGATTAACGTGGAAATGTCACGGTTGTTAAATTGATGCATCATTTGAGACAATTGAACATAAACATCAAGCGAGTTACCGTTCAACGTGATGTGACTATGTCAAAATGTCACCCCGCTTGTACACATCTAGAGTTTGTTACGGAGGGAAGCGAAAAATTATCACCGCCCATTAATCACCATTCAGGTATGATAAGGACCGTTTTGTTCAGATCGGATTACTGAATAGTCTGCAGACCCCAATTAATTGACAGGAACCACGTAACGTGCACGGTCACACCACGCATTATGCCGCCGGCAGCATTTGCCTACACTTCCAGCCCACTCAAGTTAGTTAACACAGGGATTGTGAACGTGACCACGCCCACCCGTTCCTTGAAGTAATTTGTGATTAATTTTGGGAGTATGTTGGGCCCCGTGAGTTTTACTAAAAACTGAGCGATTGTAGTCCGCGCGAAATGGAAAATGTATGACCCTTGACCTTAAACAATTAACAGGTCAATTGACGCACCAACGGTAGCACCACTAGCGCCACCTACAAGGTCCAATGCCTTCGGTGCAGACTCCGATAGCGCTCAGATGCAGCTGACAGTACTAGCAGTGCCGCCTAGCGTGAAATAGACCAAGCTGGTTCCCTAAACTGCCGCAAGAGGTCCCTCTTGTCGGCACGCAATTGCGTGTGACTGACTGAAATGAGTGGGTGAGTGAGAGAGCGAATGTGAATGATCAGAGTGAGCGAGAGAGAGAGAGAGAGAGAGAGAGAGAGAGAGAGAGAGAGAGAGAGAGAGAGAGAGAGAGAGAGGGAGGAGGAGGATGTCGAAGCAAAACGTTTAATTCAGTCTTTACAAAGATCGACCCCATAAATGAAAGCTTTTGGTACGAATTAGATGCGTGGCACTCTACTGCCACCTAGCCCGTATAACCTACAACTACATCCACTAGGCGGCGCCAAAAGCGTCGGTGAGTCAGAATGATCGCCGGTCATGTGTGGAACAAGGTCATGTCACCGCTAAGCCCATAATTACAAGCATTTAATGATGCTTATCACCTAACCCTCCACGTTGGCTTAATTTACAAATCTTGTAATATGTAGATTCGAAGAAATATCTTTTGTTTAAAGGACTTAGACCAACAACAAACCAAAGGTCTGAGTTTCAACTTCGTTTCAACATCTAACAAATGAGGGAATCAAACAAGATAGCTTTTGATCGCCGGGCACATTCTCAAAGGGATTAACATTTAGAGATCATTGCATGTAATTACGTTCAATTTGCCGAAACCCTTCAAGTCCTTTCAAGTAAGGCGTGATAACTCATTTAACCAGCAGGCAAAGTGACCGTCATGTTAATATAACCCCGATAAGGCCAACGGCAAGGGCAGTTGAATCTCGAGTACAACCCGGTCCCTCGCCGCTGGATCGGAAAGAGCGCTGGTCACCGGCCCTCAGCTGCACCGCGAACAATGCACCAATATGGACCTGCTGAGAGAAACAAATTATCTGTTAAGACAGCTGGACGAACCCTTCTTTTAACGATTGACCCACGATGACCTCAGTAGAAAAGACGGACAAAATTGTGGGTGGTCAAAAGGGGAGAAATAGACAGCAGTCGCATATGATCAAATTTTAGCAAATCTTGGTGAACAACTCTACGGTCTAATTCTGGGAGAAACTGGTTCCCTTTGTCAGTCGAAACCAAACTCTACCTCGCGAGGCATGCTACCGACTCAGATTAGCAGACAATTATAGGCTAAAGGCAGGATGGGGAATTACTTGTGTTATGATTGAGCGCGCATCACTAAAACTTTGACATTGGCACCCCAAGCCTAGGAGAACAGTCATCTCATGTCAAACGTGGTGTGAAAAGCTACTGACAACTGTACTTACAAAGTTTTGGAGGGACACGCTGAAATTAATGAATTCAGATGATAAATCAGTAACATGCAACAATTCAAGTCATATTATTCCCAGTAACATCCGTTAGTTGATCTCTTTCTATTGACATGATCTATTGAACATGGAATTTCAATGTCAATGACCATTGACCCCTCAGGTCACACTAATCTCATATCTGGCCTTGGATGCTAGCAACAGTTTCAGACCAGTGCGGTTTCACTTAAAAGGGATATCCTGGAATTGAAATTTATAAGGCATCATTGAACATGACAAACTTTGTCAGATGGCGGAACAGATACAACAAAGGGCTGTCTATCGGATTGTCCTCTATCCGGGACAGCTACCTTGACTGAAATTATAATAGCAGGTTTGCCAGCAAAAGTACCCACTAGGTGAACAAATCAAATTACCATTAACACTGGAGAAATGGCAATGAGCGTACTATTGATTACACCAGTCTTTGCCGAGCCATCAATTAAGTTTAAAATTTAGCATCATTCTCCAATGGTCAGTTCCCCATTAGCTTATTGCAATTTACTGCTCCTGTCTCTGATTTGATATAGCCATTTCCCATTGCTGATGTCCCCCATTTGAATAATTGGATACCAAATTTGCCAAATCTGTATACCTTCAACACCATAGCAATCGGCAAACAGAGCTACCTTAAATTAGAACATCACAAGTTGATTGTCCATTGCAAATTAAATAAATCATCTGGACCAGTATGTCAATAAAAATCTGCATTATGAAATTGATTCTAAAAATCGGTTCAGTGGCATAACATGAAATCACATGATTTGGATTGTCTTTGAACCGAAATGCCGAATTGAGACTAATCCGGCGCACTACCTTAGAGTTCCCTTGATGCAAATACTTACGACCCCAGAGAAATTTGCGACAGCGTGGCGAGGGACGCCAGACAACAATCCACATAAAAAAATATTCATGATCACAAATGATTGAGCACTACCGAGAATTCCTTCATTGAAACCACGGGGAACACAAGAGAGTCGAGTTGAAATTCCGACCAAAAGTTGGCGTGTCCAAGGTTAGACGATGATGTACCAACCCGCCGACGACACGATCTTATGACGTCATTACTGATCAACAAGTGTAAACACAGTCTGTTTCCTGGAATATGACGTCACTGAGTGAATATAGCAAGCTGCGGTGGAGACGTTTCGGCTGGTAGGCGTAAATATCGTGTAGATGAAAGGAATAGTAGATGGTCTGAGTATTTGGCGGCGCAGATTTCTCTATCCAATGATTTTTTTTTTCTGTTGTTCATGTCGCGGGTAACAATTGATTCGTACCGCGCAGCGGTGCGCACATGGACTGAAGGGATTCTACGGATCAGACAGGTAAGGAGATACAGAAGGAGTGACTTTGAAGTGGTCGATAGATATTGAACCGGAATTACACAAGGAGGAAAAGATCTAAGGATGGATGCTAGCCGACGAGGAGGTATGTTGCAACACTTTCATGTGTTTTTGACTCTGCTGATACGTCTAAGTCTGCTAGGATTGGAACCGTCTCACGTTACGGAAGAAGTAAGTAAATATGTTAGGCAGATATCAGAACAAAGAACGCCATAAGACGCCCAAGCTGAGAGGTGAGTCAGAGAGAGAGAGAAACGGACGAGGGAGCACACCGCCGAAGGTGAGTGACAAATACGAAGATGATAGAGGAAAGGCGAGGAGTATACCGCCGGGATGAGGTAAGTGAAAGTCCACCGTCGGAAATATCGCAGCATGCATCATTCATGACGCTAACGCGCTTGAACACACATCTGCAGGACAGAATTCCACGGCGTCGGATAAAATTGCAGGATAGATTCAGTCATGGAGTCTTCGAGTCACACCGGTCAATGATTCAAAGGCGCCACTTGCGGGTGCCATGACTGCATGAGAGTACTGAGTAGGTACCTGTCTATGAGCCCGGTGAGACTGCGGTCGTCGGGGTAGCAGGCTTGTGTCCACCGGTTCGTTAGGTGAAAACGCGTAAGACGGTCTCTCACAGAAGGGCTGCAAGGGTCAGTAACCAACGTCCGGCCGCGGGATTTTAGTAGGGAAACAGAGATGTGCCGTGAGCGGCAGAGGTTGACGGACCAATCATAAGCCACCGAGGAACGCTAATAACTGACGCTACACCGCGTCGTACCTTTAGACAAGTAATCCGGGTCGAGTGATGTAAGGTTCTAGGCTAAATGGGCCGAGAGGGGCCAAAGGAGGGTGCTAGGACGGGCACCAAGAGATCCAAGGTTACAGTGGGGCGCAATAAGTCGTTGTGAGGTGTGATTGAGACAAGAATTATTTTTTTTTAATCCCCCTTACATTTAACACGGAATCCAAAAAAAACACGTTTATGGCACTTCTATGCACCGCTGGAGGGAGTAGATTTATCGTTGAGAGGGACCGAGAGGTCAACTCGGAAGGAAATTCATCGTAGCGGGATGGGTGTTGTATGAAAGGAAGTGTGCGTCGGTGAAAGATTGATGTACGCGTCGGTAGAATAAGGACCAGCGGGAGATTTGACCCTCAGCATAAAGGTGATCTTAAACTGGGGCATAATCTATTGTTCTTTCGAGACAAAGGAGGAAAAACAGAAGGATTGATTCGTATTTTATCCTAATCAGACGGTGGCTAAGGGCTGACCCTTAAACGGGAGGCATCAAAATTGTTGATAGGGGGAGACTTCCACATCCCAAAATTCCTTACGATGCAGACACCATCCCAGGCAGGAAGACTATATGTTGACAAGCGACAAGCCAGCCTCATTATAAATATTGTTTGTGACGAGCCCCAGGCGCAAGGAACGGTGGCGGAAAGGAATCGGTCAGCTTGAAGCCAACGGACCGATCATCACTGAAAATGGGGGTGTAATTACGTTTGAACAAGAGAGAAATCAAACAGCAAGAGAACCAACTCGTTAATCAACCATTTGTGGATCTACCAGCCTAAACCACTCACCTGAAGTTGTTCCAGAGGACGGCGCAGGTCGGCAACCCTCTCGGAAGAAAAAAAACACCCCCGATGAACGAAGTTTTATTAAACAATAATTTTTTGAAAACATACTCCCCACCGCTTCCGGACCCCCAGGGGGCACACGTCACAGTAAGACCCGGTTGGACCCGTCAGAAAATTTTCAGGAACCGGTCTGGACCCATATGGGTCCAGACCGGTTCTTTGGACCGGGTCCTCGGGTCCACATTTTGCCACCTCTACTAGGGACGTTCAAGACAGAAAGACAACACAGTTACCTATCCTTCATGAACCCTTGAAAATGATCACGAAATGCCGCGCCGTGGCGAATTGGTGATAATCCGATCTTACAACGAAACGGAGGGATCTTTGTTGTTCCCTCGAGCCTCTCGTATGCCATCATCGTATGCCAGAATGCCACCATCATGTTCTACGCCCCAAATTACCCATAAAACATGTGTCATAGATTGCGAATACCAGTTTTGATTTTCGGGGATATGTGCCTACCTGATTGACCTGACCTTGACCCTGGCCTATGTTTGACTGACCCCTACATAGATCTGACACTCTTTAGGCCTTTTATGAAGGATTGTGAGCAGTTTTGACAGAGTGTATCACGAGAGGCACCCATTACGAGGTTCTGAAGTCCATTCATGACTAGATAAGTGAAACTTTTTAAATATAAAAGTACTGTATTATGGAAAGCCTTCGCAAAACCTGGTTTTGCGAAGGCTTTCTGTAATACAGTACCTTTATATTGAAAAGTTTCACTTATCTAATCATACATGTCACAATGAATGTTCAACATCTGAAGTCTATGCTACTGAAAGCCTTATTTCAGGTGTTTGACCTGACCTTCACCCGACCTGTGACCTCGAAATTCAACCTTTAAGTACTCATCTGAAGCGTCTCGTCGCTTTTTTTTCGTTTACCGCCTCGTGCGTTTCGCCATGCGCCGACCGGGCGTTTAAAGGGACCCTCCCACCTTAACATTAGTTTTGAGTTGAGATAGCCAAGTTTGCGGCCAGGCTCAGAAACCACCATTTATCCTGGTCGCAACCCCTGCAGCTTTATGGTGTTTAAGAAATTTCTTCCCTTTACTTGCTGGGTGGGACCAGCGTGGTCCCTATCTCTTAACCATTACGGGAATCTGATGACGTCATCAGGCTTTCGAACGTCCGTTAAATGTTTGACTAAAACGTTTTGTAGCACGCGGTGGTATATGCTGCTTTGCGCACAACAAATGCCGCACTTTCAAATAAAGTCGCTAGGATCAGCGGAGATCCCAAAAAGTAAACAAAAGTAAAAGTCTAATATCTTGAAAACCGGTGAATATTTTTCGATGAAATTTGGTAGATATTCGTTTTTGCTCTTTCTGAACCGAGCGACATCACTTTCATGCCAATTCATTACAGGGGCCCGGGAACGATTTTCAAGCTGGGGGGGGCGAGCCCAAAATACCTGACATGATGCATATGAAACAGTGGCGTAGCTAGGGGCCTAACGGGATACGTACCCCCGTACACCCCCCCCCCTCCCATCGGGTTCAAAGGGACTCTCGGGTCCGAGGGGCCCTGTGGCCATATTTCGACTCAGAAGGGCCCCATGGAGCTCGTTAGAGCACCTCATGAGCCCTAAATAACCACACTAAGATCTCCATAAGGGCCCCACGCCGGCTTCTGAGGGCCTCTTGCGGCTTGTAAGGGCCCATCGGTGGTCTCCAAAGGACCGTTACTGGCCTCTGAGAGTTCTTACCAGCCTATGAGGGGCCAGTTCTAGGGGCATGTCTCGCCTGTGATGGTCCCACACTTATTTTTCTGAGGGCCCCATAACGGCAACTGTGGGGACCCTCATCGGCGCCTATGAGGGCCCACACCGGTGTCTCTGAGGGTTTCACACCCTCAACTCTGAGTGCCTACACCACTGCCTATTAAAGCCCTATATCGGCGGCTCTGAGAACCCAACGGCTAACACCTGCGCATCTAAAGGTCACCCACGGATGACTTTTGAGGACCCCACACCAGTGACTCTGAGGGCCCCACTGGCGTCTGACACTGTCAGACTGACAGTACCATTCTGGTCTCTAAGGACCCCACAGGACTTCTTCTGCCGGCCTGAGGGCCCCTTGCCGGTCACTGAGAGCCCCCTGCCGGCCTGTAGAGGGTTTGCGTTAGCAGCTCTATGTAAAGGCCCCACACCCGTCTGTAACGGCTCCATACCAGCGTGAAGCGTCTATGAGGGCCCACAGCAATGCCTGTAAGGACCCTCACCGGCGCCTCTGAGAGAATCACACTAGCACCTCGGCTCTGAGGCCCCACACGGGCACCTGCATGACGGCCCCACACCAGTGCCTCTAAAGGCCCCTTACCGGCGGCTCTGAGGGCCCTACGCCGGTGATTCTGAGGGTGCTACTGATAACCGACGACACCACCCTTAGTGTCGCTGAGCTTTTTTATTCCCATACCGGCATTCCGAGGGCGCCACGTCAGTGCACCCATTGCCCCACACCCCTTCCTCACATCCAGAGCGGGTAAACTGTGTTATACATACCTACATTACATATAGCAATGATTTTACCACCGTTGTACGTTAAATATTTCTCAAAGTTGACCCAAAATGGTCCAGTATAAAATCTGGCCTGCCAAACTTATGGCCAAGGTCAGACCCAAACCAAAGCGGGATGACCATGGAGGGATGACAATATCGATATGTTGTCAAATCGATAGTCGGTACTGTATCAGCAGAAACAATTCAGATGGCAAGGACTTAATGCCGTGTGTTAATGTTTAGATGTATAAAGCAAACAAGAAGGAAAGAAGTCCGCAAAAGGGAGGAAAGATCCTTTCTCGCTGCCTCAATGTTGAGGGGGCGCTGCCCCCTCAGCTCTCAAGTTGGGGGGGGGGGCAAGCGCCCCCGCTGCCCCCCCCTGTTCCGGGTCTATGATTCATTAACTTTTTTGAAGGAGGGAGGGTCCCTTTAACGCAACCCCCCACCCCTCCAAACGGCGGGTGGCGAAATACCCCAGCAACTGCCGGGTTAAATGGGTTCTCCTCTATAAATCGTCTTTAAATCGTCATAAAGAATGTGCTCTGGATCTTTGAATAATATTATTTCGATTGCGTATATGCGGAAGCTATTTCAAAAGCTCCAAATTTGATTATTTACGTGACCTAAGCAATTCAGCATAGACACGATATTGGTTTCGCATCTTGGCTTGTCATAACAGTGAACTTCGTTCAAACTTTGCCACGTTTGCGGTGTAAATATTTTGTCGACGGTAGTTGATTACCGAAGCGTGTTCCAAAAATGGCTCCTTGATAAAGTGAAAGCCCAAAGCAAAGTGTGCCAGCCGGCTCGGCGCATTATCGCATGACATATGGCCGCCGCAGAGATTTCGAGCGAAACTAATCAATGCGGTTGGACTTTCCGTCGTGTAGGGTGACTCCTCGACGGCATCAGCTCCTAATGACGTAATCAGTTTCAGTCAGCTCCACTTAGCTATCGTTCCCACTTAACAAGAGTGTTAGTTCATTTTTAAGCAGTAAGATTTCTGAACGATGTCATTAGGCTTATATAGCGGCTTACTGTGAAGCCTTTTTTAAATATAGCTCCAGGCATACCAGTGTGCTTCATCTAGTCTCCACTAACTTCTTACGTGATGGGCCACTTTTGTTTTCAGTTTTTATGTTGCTTTCCCAATTTTTTTTCATTTCATGTTACACATTAAATTGAACACATTGTGCCTTACTTTTGTTTCATCTCTCTCTCTCTCTCTCTCTCTCTCTCTCTCTCTCTCTCTCTCTCTCTCTCTCTCTCTCTCTCTCTCTCTCTCTCTCTCTCTCTCTCTCTCTCTCTCTCTCTCTCTCCTCTCTCTCTCTCTCTCTCTCTCTCTCTCTCTACCTTCTCTCTCTCTCTCTCTCTCTCTCTCTCTCTCTCTCTCTCTCTCTCTCTCTCTCTCTCTCTCTCTCTCTCTCTCTCCTGTCTTTTCTTATGTCCTTTTCAGTTTTCACTCCACTCCACTCGACGCCCGACATTTTTATTTTTTGATGAGCCCTCAGTGACACGTTTCACCACGATGAAATTGTATGTAGTCATCGCTGGTAAGTTTACAACAATACTTTGGTCCACAGCGGAATGCGGATGTGGCCACGCCAAGCTGCACGCGGCGCTACGGCGCCGCTGAGAAGCGCATTTGATAGCGCTGTTAGCCTTCCAGGCGGTGGGGGGGGGGGGCATTTTTTGCCCCCCCCCTTTAGTTTTTCGATATATCCAGAACCGCTGCGCCAATTGTCACCAAACTTTCAGTACCCTCCGTGAACAGCTATTGCACATTGTGATCAAAATTTTCCAAAGGCTATGATAGGTTGGCCACTAATGACGTCAGAGTGACGTCATTTCTGCCATTTTCGACCCAAAAAAAGGTTTCGCGGGAAGAGCTATCAGGCCTACAGCTTTAGAGATACAGAAAATGTTTTTGACATAAAAGGTGTAAAATTAAAAGAGCTACAAAACTGCTATCTCGAATTTTTGAAAATTTTGTATTTTGACCTCCAAAAATCAAAAAATAAATTTTTGAATTATAACCGAAAAATCTTGTTTTTCGAAAAGACCAGAATATTTGTCATAGTCCCTACCGCCTGCTATCTACATACCAAATTTGAGATCGATACCCCTTTTTTTACCAAGTTATAGCGAAAAAACTGTTCAGAATTGATGACGTCAAATTTTCAAACTCAATTTTTAGCAATTTTAGACCTCGTAGCGCAAAACAAAGACCACCATTAGACTCCCCGTGACGAGCTGCATCGAATCAATACCCATTTTATGCAAAACTATCAACTTTGAAATTTGACCTTTTTTTACCTGACCTTGACCTGACCTCCACCAAAAAGTGACCTAAACTGTATAGTCGACTACAGAATGATGTTTCACTTTTCACAGGCGATTATTTGCCTGGAGTGATAGGCTGTGCCGCATCACACGGGCTGAGTTCACAGATTATAGCTTTGTCCCAATGCTCACAATCGACACGCTTAATTGCGTGACAAACGGCACAACTTAGCGCTCCGGTCAACTGATAGCTTCTGAGGAGTGGAACATCATTCTGTAGTCGACTACCTGATGGTCTCATAACCAACACCATTGAGTTGGAAATGAAAAAATGGCCATAAAACATGCATCGCACAACCTTAGTAAAGTTGGGTTCATGTGGTGACCCTTGGTGACCCTTGGTGACCTGACCTGTGACCTGACCTGGTATGACCAGTGACCTCTAATAGCAACATATGTACTAGACAACTGACGCCCTATCGCTTATTTTCGACAAAATGCGTTTTCCTCGGTGTTATAGCGCTTTCCCTGAAGACCCGTGAACGGTGAAACCTTTGACCTGACCTGTGACGTCATCGGTGACCCCGAGGTCAATGAAATTTGGTTTCCTTTGACAAATTTGACAGGGCTATTGAACGCCGTTTGAATTTCCCGGATCCGTCCAGTAGTTTCGGCGATACGGGGGGGGGGGAATGCCCCCCCCCCGCGTGGAAGGTGGCCGAGAGCCGAGTTAGTGCTCTTTCTGAGTAATTCTCTCAGATTTGACCTAAGATCCACGGTTTTGTCTGTAAGGCAGGGGTGCAAAAGCTGCCAAAATAGACGTTTTTTGCGGAAACAGTTTTTTCTGCATTAACTTTTGACTCAACCCTTGCACGAGCTTACTTTTACCGGCAGTATGTTCTTCTCGTCAAGGCCAATCGAAAGAACGATAAGTTGACCTTGAAAGGTCAACTGGAAAATTTGACCTCAGGTCAGGATCATGACCTGACCGGAAATGTCATGTTGCAAGATCATGTTATGTCAGACGATCCGTATCGCCGAGCGGAACACTTCTAAGGCGTTTTCATCACTCTAAGCTCTAACATGGGTTCAAGGCCCTATACATATACCCATGGGTTCAGGTTCTGGCACTTCTGCATTCCACACGAAGTCCGAACGATCGAGGATGTCAGCGAGCGCGTAGTAAGCGTGACTAACCGCGCCTGACTGTGACTGCGAACGCGACTGAAGCGTGACTGCGAACGCGAATCAAACGTGACTCTCTGTGCGTGACTGAAGCGTATCAGACTGGGACTGGGACTGCATCATGATCGCGTCGACGGGTCCGTGACTGACACAAGCAAGACTCAAGACTGAGTGACTGACAGTCCGGCTGCGGGTCGGCGCGGTGGTCGACTATTGTAGGTGGCGCCTCGGTCGGGCGGCCGGCACAACGGTACCATCTCGGACATTTTACACGGTACAATCTCTGACATTAATACAGCCAGCCGACGATGCAGACAGACGTGCCAGCATTGCCACAGTTCGGTTTGGTGCCGGTGGGAATGTGTTTACATAAGTCTTCGTGCGCCGTCGACGTGGACGTCGCCCCCCCCCCCCCCACGACGGTGTCGACGACACCGTCAACACTGGCGTGGCGGGCGAAGGCAGATTTTAAGGGCTTCGGGTTTCAAAAATGATGAAGCAGATAATATGGCAAAGAGAATGTCCCAATTAAAATGCCTTGAAATAAATGTTGGTATTTTTACGGCTGCCGTAATCAATGCTGCTTGTCAATACTCACAATGCTTCCATCTCCGTCTTGCTTTCGCTGTTTCATGGTCATGTTTATCTTTCTAGTTGAGGTTTATTTGCCATTGGGTCTATAGTGCAGGGATATTTCTATCTCGCACTCCTCTGAGATGCAAAGATAAGAATTTGTTATCTCTGCATCTCTCTGAGATGCAAAGATAAGGTCTCGAGGGTTCATAGCCAAAAATCAAGAGTTCAACTGATGATGGGTCAATAACCGAACGGCATTTTTAATGGCTGTTTATGTATGAAACTTATGAAATGAAAACAAACTACTCTAAATCTTTTTTACATTGATGAATACATTTAAATATAATATTTAATTAATAAAGAATAAACCTCAACATAGAAAGATATAGGATTCTTCATGGCTCACTCGTGGAAGATCGGATATCTTTTCCTCGCGTTACAGAAAAACCTCGCTCCTTCGTCGCTCGGTTTTTCAGTAACCCGCTTGGAAAAGATATCCTTATCTTCCACTCGGAGCCATGAAGAATCCTCTATATGACTCATTTCATTATCATTGTGGCATGCGTTTTAAAATTGCGTCACGTGATATGCAATGAGCTGTAGCCAATATGCAGGTCAGAACTCAGAAACAACCAGATATTGGTGCTTTTTCGTTTCTTGTTTCAGCATAGCACATTTTCAATATTCAACAGACAAATTCAACAGATAAATCGCTTTTTATTAGAAAATAGCTTGCACTTGCAAAATTTTACGCCAAACTTCTTGATCATGAAAAATGCTGCCGAGAGCCGATAAATGCTGAGCTCCGAAATTGATTTGCAACGTAGCTAAACTACACGATAGGAATATTCACCGTTCCGATACCGGGCAATAAAGATAGCCGGCAAGTGTTCATAGTTTAAGGCTATCTTTTCGGGGATTGCCGCGACCCTGTTTTATCTCTATGACGTCACGATGAGGCCTGGGCCACAGGCGCTGCATACGATATCACCCAACAACTTCTGCAACCCCAGCGCAACCCTATTCGAATGTAGCAGCTACCACGCTACTTTTGGACATTTTATCGGCCGAGTAATTATCCATTTACCGTTAAAATTGATTTTTTTAAAACTAAAAAAATCCAAAAAAATCCGAATTTCGAAAAAAAACTGAATATATATGATAGTCCCTGTGCTCTTCTATATACATACCAAATTTCAGATCGATATCTCGTTTTTTGGCCAAGTTATAGTGAAATAACTGTTCAAAAATGAAGACGTCAAATTTTTGAACTCAATTTTTAGCGATTCTTGACCACGTAGGGAAAAACAAAGACCACCATTTAACTCCCCGTGACGAGCTGCGTCGAATCGATACCCATTTTATGCAAAAATATCAACTTTGAAAGTTGACCTTATTTGACCTGACCTTGACCTGACCTTGACCTGACCTTGACCAAAACGTGACCTAAGCTGGCCCAAAAGTCTGCCTGACCCACATAATCGCATTTGTCATGTAAAATGGACCATAAAACATGTATCACACGACACTTCAATATTGTGACCCCCCCCCCCCCCAGTGACCTGACCTCTGTGACCTGACCTGGTATCAGTGACCTCAAATAGCAAAATATGTGTTTGAAGAACATTTCCCATCGATGATTTTCAATGAAATGCATTTTACTCGATTATACAACGCATTTCTTGAAATGCCTGTAAACGGTGAAAATTCGACCTTTGACCTGACCTGTGACGTCATCGCTTTGACCTAGGTCAATAAAATTGGGTCACAAGGTAGTTTCCTGATAGGGCTATCCATCACCGTTTGCCGCTTGTCGCTAGGTTGTGTGGTTCTCGAGATCTTAGGGGGGCCAAATTGCCCCCCCCCCCCCCAACGGGGCGCGTTGCTCGGCAGAGCCCAACGGGGCGCGGGCTAACTCAATTATCATCCAATAAATGTGCATCCAATATCGTACATGCTTCGTAACGGCATGCTTTCATTTAACGAAAAGGCTTTATTTTTTGGTCAGTTATTAGCTGTATGTGTGCAATCGTGTGGAATGCATCTGATGACAGAGCATCCCTGCACTGTTTTAAAGGCAATTATTTTTCTCCTCTCACATGTCCCGTAGCGGTTGGCAACAACACAGTCGCTATCCCGGTTCCACGCATTTAATTTACGCGCAAACCTTTGTATATCATAGCTCCAGTTTGCAAGTGCTAGGGCAGCTCTTTTTTCACACAAATTATCTTTAATAAACCTTGGCTCGAACTTCGCCTGTAAAAAAATAAATGACTTCAGACCAACGTATGTACGTGTATATTATGAAACCGTGATGTCTGCGACCATGCGCCCTGTTGTTTGTAAGCTCGGATGTACTGATTGGCTGCTCCATGTTGCTGTTGCTGCTGCTGCTGTTGTTGCTTGTGCTTCTGCTGCTGGTGCTGCTGCTGCTGCTGCTGCTGATAATGATTATTTGTTCTCATTTTTAGTTGTAACAGTAACATAACCAGCATTAGTATGTATTTGTAAATAAGGGCCGCTGCCAATATGTGCGGAGCTTACCAACACCAACTATGCAGCGGGCGACCGTTTGATCCTTTTACAATCCCCCCCCCCCCCCACCTCACCCGTTTGAGCTATCGTCACCGACCCCCGCCAAGTTCCACGGCGCCGCGTCGATTCTACGGATTCTATGAAGACCGTAGCTCGGTGCACTTCATTTTACTGGCGCTGTTTGCGCTGATACGCAGACGATTGCAGGTCAAACAGACGGTATCGTCGGGCCCCCGGACGGCAGCTCCAGTCCACAGACCGCGCGGTGGCGGCAGTGAAATGAGGAGAGCTGCGAGACGCCCAGTCGTGGGGTCGCTTCAAACGCCGCGTCGCGCTGGCGCGAATCAATGGGCCCTCTGTGATGGTATGAAATTCCACGGAGAACTCAATGGTATGCCTTCATTGTGTTTCTACCTGCTTGGCCGCATGAAACCTAGCACATTCACCGCGCTGAATACGTCTACTTAGAAGTCTCCGACTCTCCAGTGCCATATGCCAGGCCTATATATGGCCATGAAACCAGGTGCTTTTTCGAAACATTTTTGCAGACACACCTTTTTTGACACTTTCGGTGGGGAAGCTTTCGAGAGACAATTTTGAGAGTCGTTTCGGCTGGCCTTTACACGGGGAAGGTGACCAGTGCAGCTCGTACTGACCGTCGCGGACCTGAACCGGCTCTAACAAGCCCGCTGATTGAGCAAATGTGCGCCGAGGAGCTGCAATTAGCTCGGCCAACAGTACGGTCCGGTGCCAGTCACTGCTGGGAGTGGGGCCGGGCCACGGCGGGTGCGGCAGAGACCCTGCTGTCGAGGTATATGGTTAGTGGGGTGCGATGGGAAGTGGGCAGACGTGGTACGAATGAAAATGTCAGGATTTTTGCAGCTAAGTGAGTATACACTAAAACATTCTAAGCCATAATTGTAATAAGTTAGCAATGAAAAGTTTGAAACTGAACTTTGGATACATGTCGTCTTCATTATCCTTGGGATTGTATTAGTGACTTGACTTGCAAAGTGTATTGTGCATCATAACACCGCATTTACCAACAAAAACACAATTTCTGAATCAATGATTGAATTAATGTTAGCTGTAAATAGATGCATTATTCATTTAAACTTATGAATGCCTGCTACTGTTTGTAGCACTTCCCAGTACGTATTCCGTAAGTATGCTCGGTACACCTTTTAGCATTGTGGTGACCCACCAACTATTGATTGACACTCGCCAGTAGCATTAGGCTTAAAGTGAAGAACCCTGTTCAGTACAGCGAAACAGAGTCCTTCGATATGTCTGGAACGCTGCCTTTCAAAAGTCGTGCTAAAATAAGCTGCATTATATCTCTTAGCCGCAAACAGTGGTGGCAGAAGTGGACACAATTGCATACGATATAGCAGTGTGATGCGTTAGATAATGAAATGTAAGCTGGCCGGTCGTACAAGCCCTAGATCCTGCATATAACTACATGATAACAGTGGCAACGACGCCGCGTCAGTAATATGGAATAACATTGCATGGTGGACTACAAAGCTATTAGCTATTCGCCTAATATATCATAGGATTATGTGCTGCTGAGTATAAAAAAGATCATGATCTCGCAGGTGTCCGGTATCTGATCTCTAACAGGTGCATAGAGGAAACAAAGACAGATACCTCAAAAGTGTCTCGAAAACGCAGCGAAAAGCGACAAACAGCATTTGAAAACTCACTAGAAGGTGTATCGAAAGTGCAGCGTTCATTATGACGTCACCAGAGCTTTTGGGTCTTTATTTCTGCTCTCGACTCAAACTGACAGTAGGTGACCACTCTGAAACTCGAGAACAAAAAAAAAGAGCTACAGGTAGCGAATTTCCTTCCCCCGTCCGTGCGGAGGATAAAACAGGTCTTTATGCAGTTAAGGCGATGGACTATGAACTGCAGGTAATACAGGCTCTTGATGTCCTCATCCACGCATAAAGCCTGAGCTTACGCGAGCTTTTAGCTACTGATATACCGGGTGGCCCAAAAAAACGTTCCCAATTTTAAATCAATATTTCTCAGAAAGTTAAAAAGATACAACATTGAAACTTCCAATAGTCAATGTGGCATATATTTTCAGTGAATGGTATGATTTTCATGTTATTCGGTCAATTACTTTTTAAATGGTTCGTGTTTCTAGCATGCCATGTAAAAATCACTTTTTTGCTCTGATGTTTACCAAAAATGTGAGTGAACGGGCCACTTCCATCTCGGCACCACGGCCTACAGCCATGACTGCTACTGGCAACTAGTCTCATTGGTGGTTCAGGCCTCAGGGTAACACATTCCCTCTAGCTTTTTTCCTTATTCGGTCGATTTACTATTTGATCTTCTTGAAGGGAGGGCGATCAGCAGTAACCCATGCACCGTGCCACTCGGCTTCGCCTCGAAACAGGACTTGTGTTGAAACGAATGGCATCCATTAACACAACTTTGGCTTAGTATTTGAATATTTGGCACATAAGTGTGACAAAAATATCTAAAATAGCAACACACACGCTGGTATCATTCACGTTGTTCTATTTTTTTTTTGTATTTTTTCTAACATGGTACGTCTAAGCCAATCATTACTTCCGTTCAACAACGGCAAAAAAAGCAAAAACGTCTTACTTAGTTCAACATAAGATTGCTGGCTTGAAAATGATGTTACAGTGTTATAATTTGGCATACCAATGCGCAAAGGAGTGACGCAAACTTGATGAAAATTTTGGCTCGTTATTTGCGCTCGAATTTGAGATATAGGCCTCCAAAGTTCGGAACGTTTTTTTTGGGCCACCCGGTATAAAAGGGACGGCCAACGCGACAGCCCTTATCTTACAGTACTACTTGAAAGTAGTATTTAGATTACTCATGTAATCTGTCTGACGGCACGGTTCATTTGTCACTGAGACAAGGAACAGTATGCCCGCCTACTTGATAGGCATGTACCGATCAATACTAGTGATGTCAATTTAAGAAATTTTGGAAACCAATACCAAACCGATACCGACCAAAACCACTGAGAGTATACCAAAACCAAACCGATTTTCAGAAATAGGGTGAAATACCGACTAGGTACCGAATTCAGGGAATCATGAAACAAATGCTTCAAACTTTCTCAAAACAAATGATAAGCATTGAAAGGTACCTAATACTTTAGAATAAGGCAACAAAAACAAGTCAGGAAATCTCTAAATTATTTGCAATGCAAAAAAATATAACTGTATTGTGTAACTATTAACAAATATTCAGGTCAGTTACCTGGGATGTGGATTCAAGTCATCTGGATGAGGTGATAGGACAAGAACTTGAACCCTGAATCTCATTCATCTGATCCATGCCTGAACCATCAAACGTCCTTTCAATTCAAGTCATTCAATTTGAGTCCAGTCAAGACAGGGTTACATGTGTTATCATGATCCAAAAATGGTAACCAAATGACAGTGATGGGCTGGGCTACACCATTAATGTAAACAAAATCCATGATACCTACAGTTCAACTCAAGTAGCGATGGTGACGATAGTGACGCAGCCAATTTTTCATCATAAACAAACGTTTAACAGTTAACACAACAAATCTTGATAAATAATTACTTACGAGGCACACTGATAGATAGCAGACACCACTGTAATGATATCGCGATGAAAGCTAAGTAAAATGTCCATAATTTTACAGAATCATTGACACGTGTCACGTGGCATCTCCTCCACAATGGCAGCCTTGCAGGCGGCGGCCATACGAAACGCACGGAACTGCATAAAATAAAGTTTTCCTTTTTTACACTTCGTACACTTAATTTAGAAATATGATGTTCATATTTTGGTATCTTAAAATTAATTCAAGAAAGATTGAAGGCCGCTATTGCTAAAAAATGAAGAACCAGAAAAACAAATTTGCTCAATTATTTTCAATTAGTTATTGAGCTACATCGGGTTTTGGCGCAGCTGCGACATTTAAAAGTTCTAAGATGTGTTCAGTTTTAAAATTGCTATTTGCGATTCAAGCCAACACCCAATTATATTTTAGAAATGCTTTTGATTACATTGCTAGCGATTTCTATCTGTTGAGGAGAGCAGGAAAGAGAACACTAATTAAAGGAAATAAATTATCCACAGGATCTCTTTGAAGTTGACTGCGAAGTTGAGAATTTGTGGAATGTTGCGAATGTGGGGTGATGATGAAGTGATAAATGCTGCCTTCAATATTAGATGATAATGGTGAAGCTAGTGCTATAAAAAACAGGGTTTTGACTTTTGGATAATGTAACTGCATTGCAGTGAAATGGAGAGCAAGACAAGGTCAAGATCAATCACAGACTCCTCAAAACAAAGTCAAATTTGTTACTAATGAAAGCTTTGGAAATTTTGAGTACCTAAGGTATAGTTAAAGTGTGTTTTCCAGTATACAGTGAGTTAAACATTGATACATGTTTATGTCTTGCACATTAGCTTTTTTTGTAAGATAATTATCCTCATGGTGTTGGAATTTGCTAGTACTGATAAGTTGCCATTTAACATTGGTAGACTGATGTGTTTGATGTTACAGTTAATGTGTTTGCCCATTTGTTATGACATCATGCATTTGGGAGAAATGTGTCATGGTTGTCCTTTTTCTTCATCCAATGTCATTTAGCAAATCAAATTTGAGTTCAGAAGGTTTATCAAAAATGTTTTCAATTTTTTATGACAGTAGTTGACTTTCATAATACCGACAAAATACCAAATGCTTTTGGTATAAAATACCGAATACCGAATCGGTATTGGTTCGGTATCGGTATACCGAAATATTGGTAACCGATTGACACCACTAATCAATACTCACTGCCTATGTACTGAGCAGGACTCGGGTTTGCCACTACGAGAAATTTGGATTCTTGTTAGTTGAGCGTTTCCACATCATTAAATATACCTACTTTGGAAGATCTTAGCCCTCAACCGAGTGAAAGAAAAACAAAAAGGCCATTTCGAGTATGAATTTGTCATTTTTTGCACCACTGCATCACTTCTTCCACGATCTCAAGAACGTCCGGGCCGATAGCTCTGAAATTTCGCACACAGTGGGAGACCGATGAGGACAGAAGAGTGCCCGACACAAGTCAATTGGGATCCATTCATCTGCTGATAGTTGTTCTTGAACATTTTATGCATGGCCTAGAGGCGAAGCTGAGGTTGTTATAATGGAGCCTAAGCGACATATAATGAAATGACTAATTGTCTGTGTCTCATGAGAAGCAAATGTAATAATTAGCGCTAACCACCATCTTGTATTTACGATTAAGTTTCCAAATGTTATTTTATTCTGAACAACATTTTGAATTATGGCTGAATGAAGTATCCGCACACGATTCCGACTTGATCGAAGGCGAACCTATTGCATTCCTCTCGACAGCTCGCTCTCCCCAGGTATGCCTAGGTATGCTGCAAGATTACTGAAACTTATGCTGGTATGCTGGTGGAATTCGTATGTCAGACAGTTTCTAGCACTCACGGCAACTGACTAAACCTTGGTGTGCTGGATAACTAATCTAACTGCAATTATTTGAAGCGATCTTCATATAATTGTAATTAACCCGCGCGGGGCTGGGGTCTCCAGCCGAACGCGCGGGGCTGGGGGGGGGGGTAAATTTTACCCCCCCCCCCTGTTATCTCCCGAACTAATGGTCCGATTTGGAAAATTCAAACGCCAATCAAAAGATCTCATCACGAACAACTAAATACAAGTACTTAATTTTAAGTTTGAGGTCAAGGTCAAGGTCAGGTCAAGGGTACAAATTGCAAGTTCCTACAGTATCGGCCTTGCACCGTAGTTGCCGAAGAGTGGAGTCATGGACTGAGACTTATCGCCCAAAACGTGTTCTTAGGCTACCAAGACAATATTCGTTGCATACAATATCATTCAGAGGTCGAGGTCAAGGTCAGGTCAGGTCAGGTCACCAAAAACAAAATATAGAAAAGGGCATGTGCGACACATGTTTTATGGGTCATTTTACTCATAGAATTCAATAGGCACACTCAATAAGTGATATGGACCACCTCTGGATGAATTTCAGGTCGAGGTCAGGTCAAGGTCAGGTCAAGTGAGGTCAAATTTTGAAGTTGGTTGTTAAGGCCTAAAAAGGTGTCTATCTGATGCAGTTTTTCATGGCGAATCGAATGGCGCTATTTTTGTTTCCGTACGAGGTCTAGAACTTCCAAAAAAAGTCATTTTTTCAAAATTTTTGTGTGTCGTGACGTCATACAATTTTGAATAACTCCCACATTTTTGAACCGATTCTTCTAAAACTTGGTATGTAGGTGCACATAGACCACTTTCCCAAAAAGTCAGTTTTTTTTAGAAAAAAAAATTTGGGCCAAAATCCAAAATTGAAAAAAAACGAGATAGCCATTTGATAGACAAAGTAAAATTACGTATATCCTTTTTTGTTATGTCTTGATTTCTTTAAAAATGAAGATGTTAGCGACGTTTGAACTTTTGCCGTTTTTGAGGCGAAAATGGCGAACATGACGTCACTAAAACGTCAATTTCTCAAAAATTTTCCGACGGATTTCGCTCAAATTTTCAGGGAACGTGTCAAATTGATGTAAGAAAAGGTACTGAAAGTTTGGCGGCGGCCGTTTTTGAGATATTGCAAAAATTCGCGATGGGGGTAAAATTTACCCCCCCCCCCAGCCCCGCGCGGGTTAATGAAGCTGGTTTTCATGATTCTACGGTGCAGATCAATATTTGGGTGTCATCGCTTGCTCAAGACAGTCAACTAGATACAACTTGGCGCATTGAGATGAAGCCGACGAACCGAGAAGCCTGTTGCAAATTTGGGTCCTCTCGATCATATTGTTTTTAATCAAATAAAGAAGCAGCCCTTGGCCTGTTATAAAAAAAAAAACACGCAAAAGCCGCATATCGTTCGCTGTATTCTTCGCGCTGACGCTATTGCTCAACTTCCAGTGTCTGTCAATGACCTGAGTCAATTTCAGTAGTTGACGATGCAGTGATAATCAACTTAAGAGCAACAAAACAGACGCATCACAGCAACGACTGTCATTTAGAGACAATCTACTGAGTGGCGCAATGGTTCGCTGCCAGTCTCTCTGGCATGTTTTGCGTGGTGCCAGCTGCCCTTCCAACACCCTCCTTCAGCGGATACGCCGCTGATGCGTCTCGCGTATTTACCACGGCATGGTGGAGCAGCTAAGCCACCGTATGATCGTACAAGTTTGCGAACTAAGATCGTAATAGGCCACAGAGCCGCGACTACAGCGGCTGCTTAACCATGGCTGACATGAGTGATCGATGTAATGCTGTGACTTCACAACGACAGCCGGGCGCGGCATAATTTACGGTTCTCCAATTCAATCGGCATCGAGCGCGGAGAAAATTTATAGCTCCTCCATGTGCTTTATGCCCTGATTCCTGGTACGTTCTCGTTTAAGAGATACCGATGTCAATTTTGAAGCATAGGAAATCTTGCCGACGTGTCGATTCAATGAATTATTCAAATAAATAGCGAGGCAACCTTTCCACAGTTGCGCTTTAACCCGGCCGGGCCCGGGAGGTAATCCCAACCACCGCAGCCCGGGGGGGGGGGCGTTTTTCGCCCCCACTGTCTAACTCCGTAAATAAGGGAGCTACGGAAACAAAAGCGATACCAAACGAAAGTTCCTTACGAGACGACTCTAAAGAACCTAAAATTTTTGACCTCAGGTCAATTTTCAAGGTCAAAGGCAAAAACCAGCACATGTGTAGTGATCTCAAAGTAAGCGTTCAAGAGGACGGCAGGATGCATAAAACCGGCAAAATTGGGTGTCAAACAAAAGAAAAGAATCTGAGAATTCTTAAAATGTGCTCAAAATCAAAGATCAAGGTCAAGGTCATGCTCACAATTGACCTTAAACTTTGCACTTTTTCGTACATCTCGCGTTCTAACTTCCAATATGTTTTAAAATGTTTTGAGGCTTATCAGGTCCCTATTTGTGGTTCATCTTACGATACAAGGCTGCTCAAAGGTCAAGGGCACCGAAAAGTATCCTTGCTGGAGGCTATTTCACTGATTCAAGTAAGTAATAATAAATAAGACATTTTTTGCCATCCGGAGGCTTTAAATGAAGGATTAGAGGAAAATAGATGCCAGATTCGTGATCAGCGGGTATGAATCCATAAACGACCTTTCATGTGTCAAAGTCAACCAAAGGTCATTCGAGGTCACATGAGGTCAGCATAAAACTTGACCTTTTCCAAATAACATATATATCATTCGACGTGGCTTGACAACGCGAATGCGATGGTACCACTACCGTAGCTCTCGGGCCATTTTTGTTGAAGTTATTTGCAAAAAATTAAAACCACATTTCGGGGTCGTTGACCTGACCTCTGACCCAAATTTTTTTTTCTTTTTTTCTCTAGGTCAAACGCTACACAACCGTTCTCGTAATTTGTCTTTAGCTCTAAAACTTTTTTAGCAGCTATTTGAAGTTCGCGTCTGTGAAGCCGAAGTTTGCCGTGCAGGGATCTAGAAAAATTGACCCTGTGACGTCATCAGGGGGGCTAGGTCCAAATTTTTTACTTCAGAAGATGTCAAATTGATGGGAGAAAAGGTACTGAAAGTTTCGCTTTTCTATCCCTAAGCGTTCGGGAGCTATCGCCAATATTCTCCAGGGGCCCAGTTTTTATGCTTTGAATTACCTTACGACTAGGCCACAAACAATTGAATTTATTGTAATGATTTTATCCACAGAGCTCAATTCTAAGTTACCATCATTATTTTATATATCCAGGCTAGCTTGAATATCTAATACCTATGATGGGTAATTAAGGCACTGTGGAACTTTTTTGTATTGTGTACTGTAAATGTGTGTATTATTTTTTCTGTCTTTTTTTGTGAATGTGTTCTTATCATCCTAAATAAACATTGGGCTTCAACTCTATAATGGACTGCACTAAAATATGTTTTGGTTTTAAATGAGCATTCAAACGTCCTTGTTTCAGTAGCATATTTGGATTTCAAACGCTGAACTCTTTGGGAGCACCACTTGGCAGTCATGATAACACGATCAGTGAAGCGATCAATTTCAAATTTCGCATACGGCATGTTGCAGCAGCATCTTGCTCCCATTCCACCACAGAGCGGTGCGCAAGACTCGGCCAGAGTGTTTGAGAGCTCACATTGCGACTGCTGACTGAAGCCCGGATCAAGCTCAGCCGGTGTGCGCTACGATGTCGGGTAAATGCCACCCGTCGGCAGCCGGTGCCCGTTCCCAGGCTGAACACGTTTCTCGGCGCAGATTCGCAGCCCGCCGGGGGAAGGTCGCGCCCATAACCGAGCCACCAGCATCCTGGCACATCGCAGGTTAATGCTGTCAATGGCACCCGACAGCAGAACGGTATCCCGGCCTCCCAAAGGTCGCGCGACGGACGCCCGTGCGCCTCTTCACTCGAGGATCCAAGGTGGTATTTTGGGCATTGGCCCCTCCCGCAGCATCCGAAGGGTTATATAAAACAATTTTGAAATTGTTTGGTATTTAAAACTTCTTTAGATTACACATAAAAAGATGAACATAACGACACACCGTTCCTGAGAGGTGTGCGTTCATTGATCAATGATGAATTGAGGAATGCTCTAGCCATATTTGTGCTCTGCGGCTCAGTCTGCCTTCCAGGCGTGTCGCGCGGGTCAGCATACCTTCCAGGCGTCGTCTGAGAAACGGGAACGCGGCTCGCTCTTCAGCACCCACACCATCGATAACTTTTAGAAAAAAAGTTCAGCCTGTGGGAGGAGGTATCAGCCACCTCCTCTCCAGCTGTAACGATTTTATCACGAAATACCTGAAGTGACACCCCAGGCCGCCTTGTTGTCGCTCACCTAGTGTGTCTTCGTCTCGCCATTGCTTTTCGTCCTGGCGCGGCGTAGTCATGGAGACGCTGTGTCGCTGCGAGCGGCGCGGCGGGGCCCGTCGGTGTCCGCCGCGGCCAGCACCATCAGTCTGTGGCGGCGCGGCGGCGGCGGCGGTGACGGTGCGTCACTAGTGTCACTGCGCGCGAGCCATTGAGCGCCGGCTCAAAAACGAGTGGTGAGCGGCGAGCGAGAGGAGTGAGACACAAAGCGCTGCGACGTGCAGTGAGAAACGTGGAGGTTGTGAGCAGGTTTTGAACAGAGGTGGTGTTTTTTTCTTCTTGAAAAGGTGGCTTTTAAGTCTGAAGTAGCGTTCAACATCCTTCACATTTTCCTTTACCTGTTAGGAGACCTGTGTGGTTTGTATGCATCTCTGTGAGTATTTGCGAAGACGAACCCGTATCAGTTTTAATATTAATTTGAGCACGTATTCCACTCTGCAGCTTCAAAAAAAAAAAAAACGATCGCAATAAGTACCAGAATATCTTTGCCGAACAAGCTTTTATAGCAGACATTTTCATGGGTGAATACAAGAAAATTCCAACAATTTACATGAACCAAGAGCCAAATCAGTTTCATCTCGACACGAAGTAGGAACTTTTTTGGTAATGTGTTACTAAATTGAACCCACGTCCCGCTGCACTTTTAGCTTTCCACGCACTGCTGGGAGCGTTTGAGTACCCCACTTCTAACTCGGCTCTCTGGCCATCAAGTTACACACAGTTCGAAAGAGCGTCAAAAATGACAAATAAGTAATTTTGGCTATTTTTAGCTTAGCTCAAAAGTCAGGTCACTGGTTGTCATAGAAGGTAAAATTTCGCCGATTTTATCAACGACAAATCGGCACTAAGTCGAAGGACAATAAAGCTAGAGCTTCATAGAAAACCGTATTCGATAGCTCTAGCTCTTTCTGTTAAGCGCTCTCAAATTTTACCTAAACTCATTGGTTGAGCCTGTAGCTGGCTAAACCGTCCAAATCAACGGTTTTACCGACAATACCTATATTTTTTGTTCTGTGATAACTATCGGCACACAACATGTGCGACATTACATCTACCAGCATCGTATTCCCTCGTCAAGACGATCCATTGCATAATAACTTGACCTGAAAAGGTCAGATTGAAAATAGGGTTTCCCTTTTCTCGCAAATTCCAAGTGACGTACGTTATCTTCACTTCCACTTTGTTTATGGGCTGCTGCACCTGCACCTGCTGGACTTGCGGCATAGCTTTTCTGTTCTGTCATTTTGTTGCGTTGCTAGCAATTTGAGAAAATATTCGTGATTTGCTATGGCTACAGAAATAGTCGGTTTTCTTTCATTGGCATTATACAGAAAATTGCACTGCTGAGAGGGTATACACAAAATGATGATAACGCGTTTGCTATTGTAATCGTAGTAATGATTCATCACTTGCATTGCACTTGATGCAGCTGATGGTGCATTGTTGTTAATTTTTATAGTAGCAATGATTGTTTTTATTACAAGATCCATTTTAAAGGTAGTGTGCCAGCTTTCTTGGACCGTATGGAGTTAATGGCCCAGATAAGGAGAACCGGATTTTTAGAACTTATCCATACCTTCAAAACTCATGGAAACGTCTTAAATTCTTCAAATTTTTAGTACCCCAGTGCGAAATTCGCCCCGACGGGTTGTCGGTCGTACCCCAACCACATTTCACACCACTATGAACAATAAATGCACACACTGAAATCGCTATTACCGATATGCTCATCCAATCAAGTTTCGATAAACCCGTTCATCATCATCTCCTGCGGTTTCGAACACGCCTGTTAGGTGGCTTCTGATGCTCGTCGAGGTCGGAATTTCCAAATACGCGTGGTGCGTCGGGCCGCGCGCTCTGACTTCGGCCAAGAAAAATGCGTCAGCTGATCATTGTCATTTCTGCCACTTGCGTGTGGTGAAATGGGGTCATAACTTATAAGGCGGCTTTTTCATATCAATTATTTTACATAAAATCATATTTCAAACCATAAATAATGTTCGACAGCCAAATAAAAGAAACAATACCAATACGGGCTTACAGTTTAAGGCTCGACATTGTGTTGTCTACGATTAGACAGCTGATAACTCATTCCCGTACGTCGTATGGTCGTAACACTATAATGACCTTTGCTTATTGTCACAAGTGCGCCGCATTCGCGATTGTTGCCCGACGCCTGTTTGCAGGTGAGCCCACTACAGTTGTTATACATATCTAAAAACCGAAAAACTTTTAGGCGAAAAAGGCACTATTCCAGGCCCATTTTTGATTTTTTTTGCGATATTATGTAAAAACAGAAGCTTCTTATCCTAGGAAAAATAAAATGGGAAATCTTTCAAAGGTGGCACACTACCTTTAAGCAAATGGTAAGGTATTAAAAAATCGGGCATTTGAACAGATTGGGCATACGACAATCCGTGATAACAGAGGTGCCTGTCGCGTTCATGTCATTCCCAGTTGGGATCTAACTTGGCTTCACCCCTTTGTTTTGACACCTTTTGTTTGGGCGCATATTTCACCGGCCTGACTTTGGCCGATGGAATTCAGCCGTTTTGTATATTATTCCTGCCTCTTCACTCCTGTACGGGTAAGCAAAAGCCAGGGGCACTGAGTGCTGGGCTTCAACGGCTGGCGGCCAGAATTCAACTGCTGGCCACAATTCAGTTCCCAAGTGGTGAATGACCAGATGATCACTTAGCATTTGAACTTTCGAAGAAACTTTCTAAACCAAAAACGTATTCAGTTTCATGAGCTTTTGCCTAACAGGACGGATTGCAGTACCTGAAATTTGTATTCCTTTTTGTCTTTTTTTCAAATGATGCATCAATCTGAAGACAAGCGAACACCAGGACGCACAGGTCACTGAAAATTCAGAGTGAAATATGGTGATGGCTCCTCTTCGCGTCTCATATCTACCCGAGTCTGGCTATTCTGCAATCAGTGTCAAGTGTGGCTGAGAATACTCCAGCGTATCGCACAGGTAGCACCGAGACGGTGCATATCAAAGACGGCCGTCGATATCAACCCAGGGCGGCTAACGACCTGTTTATCGTCCAACCATCGCCAATCTAATCTGCGGTATTCCCTGACAGCTCACGACTAGAGTTAGGCGCGCCGGCTCCAAGTTATGGGGCGCAGAGTGTACATGAGCGGACCACCCAAACGGCTACCGGCCATAGTGGCCGCTTTGTCTTCACGGTCCCGGCGTTCGATACGGGGCGCTAGACACCCTGGCGTTGCTTATCTTCTGCATACACACCATCGCGAGCCTAAGCAAACACGCCCACTGCCTGGCGCCGCTCTGATGACTAGCGTCTCAAATTAGCCCACACCAAAGAGCTCATCCCGTTTTCAATTTCCGTTCGTGTAAGCCTAGCCGCCGGCTAGTTATCTGTTGTACCTGTTTGCAGCGGCTGCGTCTGACCGCTGCCGCTCTCATCTCACGGTGTCGGTCTCGAACGCTGAAAAGAACACCGCTGCGTTCTGCCGCCGCGCTCCGGCACTCTCTCTCGTCACTCCGGCGCTCTGTCCGTCGTGAACGGCAGCAGCTTGGCGGCGGCAGATAGCGCCGCGGACCGCCGACGGCGTCGCACTGCCGTCAAGAGCTCATTTTACCGCGTGGGCAGGTATTGCTCGGCGACGGGCCGGCGTCTGGGGAGCGGCATCGGCCTCCGCCGCGGGAAACGGACAGATCGGGGGTACGCTGATGATTGGCAGCCGCCATCAGGTGGCTGAAAAATGGTGGGAACGCCGGCAGCACGGCAGCACGCGACCTGCGGCGGTCCGGCCACAGGCCCGCTGCCCCCGGCCTGATACCACCGCCCGTCTGTCTGTCTGTCTGCCTGCCTGCCCGTCTGCCTCTTTCTCTTCTTTTTCCGGCTCTGCTCCCGCCTTTGCTCCTTTTAATCTCTCTCACTCTCTCTCTCTTTCTCTCTCTCTCTCTCTCTCTCTCTCTCTCTCTCTCTCTCTCTCTCTCTCTCTCTCTCTCTCTCTCTCTCTCTCTCTCTCTCTCTCTCTTTCTCTCTCTCTCTTCTCTCTCTCTCTCTCTCTTCTCTCTCTCTTCTCTCTCTCTCTCTCTCTCTCTCTCTCTCTCTCTCTCTCTCTCTCTCTCTCTCTCTCTCTCTCTCTCTATCTCGCTCTCTCTCTTTCTTTCCCTTCTCTCTCCCTCCCTCTCTCTTTCCTTTCTCTCTTTCTCTCTCTCTCCTCTCTCTACCTCTCCCTCCCTACTCCCTCCATCTCTCCCCCCTCTCTCTCTCTCTCTATCTCTACCTCCTCTCGCCGTTCTGTTTTGGCCTCGGTGTGCAGTAATCCAAGCTGGAAATTAATTGGTTTTGCCTGTTGCGGCCGCCCTTGATGAGCGGAAGCGCTCCCCGCACGCGAGGCTTTGCTGACTACTGTGTAGAATCTACCGTCGTCCGAATCGCAGCACCTGACACTGGCTCCTTAATTGTTTTCGTCAACCCCTGCGGACCGTTAAGGAAAAACACTGAAGTAAATGACGGATATTTCATATTGCACTGACTGGAGCTTATATGCATTTCTGTTTTATGCATGCAAGTTTGTTTATTGTAAGTATGAGTTCATATGCATGCATGTTTGCTTATGCTTAGGTATTATGTTTGATTGTTTCACTACTATTTATAGAAGCAAGTAGGATGTTATGGGCAGTGAATTTTGCCTTAAGGCTGAAAGCTAATTAAACAAATTTAGGCAAATAATATTCATGGCATATCCTTGGTTACATGATCAGGATTATCGAGATTATGGGATTGCGTATCGCAGCATCCAGTATTAGTACAAACTCTTTTTTACGATCTATTTTGATATAACTTGTTTATTCTTGAAACCATCGGCGCGATGACTGCATTATCGAATGTCTTATTTCCCTTGGAAGCCCGTCAAAAATTTTGCGTATATTTAAGTGCGTTAAGTGAGTGAATTAAAGTTGCCCTCAAACAATTACACCTAGTTCAAAAACGGTGATTGCAAAATTATAATGAAGTTATGCAATTAATGTCAACTCTAACTGCCCTGTAATGAGTTTTTAAACTGCTGATGTGCCAGTTTTCCATACAGCTGTTGTCATTTTTATATGATTCATTAAATCCAAATCTAGTTTTGACAGCAGCCACGACCTTCTGCGCCTCATGCATCTGGGACATCGTTTTGTTCCGGGCGTCAGCTGCTGCCAGCCGGTGCCGGGGCTGCAGCTGCACCAGCTGCTGCAGCTGCCGCAGCTGGTGCAGCTGTCGACCGGTCACCGCGAGGAGCTGTGACCACCTCCGGGCACACAGGCCGGCGGCCTCGCGTGGTCAGGTCCGATCGATCCGTGCGATGAGCCGACTGGGACGAGCCAGCGATGGGGAGGGGGGCGGGAGACAGCACAAGTTTGATGCTACCGTCTTGAGCTGACTCGTGACGCGGGCGATGGCTTTCCGAGTGGCCGCGGTGGTCGCCAAAAGTCCCTGCCATGAACGGGCCGGATATAAAACGCTAGAGATAGTGCCGCCCTGCCGACGGGCTTACTTCTGCGTCAGCTGCACCAGAATGTTGTGCAGTCAAGTATCGTTTATGACACACTAACTGTTTTATGGTTCATGATTGCATTTGATTGTTCGTCGTAACCTATCTGCACGTCCGGGTCTGCCGCTGTATGAAGATAGGTGACTTTATTGGAACGAATTATTAGATTTACACAAGAGGGTAGGCACTTTTGAAATGAGTTACTTAGTTGATTGAGTTGAATTCTTCCCATTATACCCCATTGGATCTTTGTCCGCTTATTTTGAATATATGAAAATAACAAAATTATTGTATTTGTGTCAAACTGAATAACAGGGGCGCGGGAACTACTCTCAGACTAGGGGGACACACCATAATAGAGATCAAACTAGGGCATCCCTAATCTAGTTTTCTCGCCGGTTTTAGGCCACTTATTTTCATCCCTTGCCTTTATCAACAACAAAAAAAGAAAACGTTTGCATAAAAAGTGCGGTATTCGGTCTCAAAGTTGTGGGGGGCACCGCCCCCACGGCCCCAGAGTTGGGGGGGGGGGGCAAGCTGCCCTCACTCCCCCCCCCCTCAGTTCCCGCGCCCATGGTGAATAATTTTTAATGGTTGTAATGCCTTATTGTAGGTATATCTTTTCTTTTTGGCTTTCTACTTTGTTTGAAACGGCCTACTGGCTAAATCGGTGTCATGCAAAGTAATAAGAATCTAATGACTAATATTACGATAGCGATTGACCTTTGAAGTGTACAAAGTCCTGATATTAAACTACTTTACGGCCGGCATTTTACTTCATTGTATTGATTCAGTGAAAAACTAATTATGTTTTTTTTTTTCGTCTGTTGCGCTAGCAAGGCATTAGTCTGCATACGTCAGGACAACTTTCGAAGTCAGATTGACTCTTACAAACCTTACAACACCGGCTTCTGTAATAACAAACTTGGGACCGGAAGTACAACCGGAAGTTGGGCAAAATTACGCCAGAAGCGGCCACGGCCCAGTTCGTAAGGCACATTATAATTGGGGGGAGGGGGCTAGCGACGTCCATCTCAATTCAATGCAAATCATCCTACTTCTGAGCCATCCGTGGCACAAAGTTGATCCAGACAAACCACATCTAGATACCAGTCCAATGCAGATGTGTACCAGACGTACAGAGCCGCCTCAGGTCTCCTCAGACAAATTCCTTTAGGTTTCCAACAAGCTTGTCTAGGTCTCAGTCGCCAACATACCTCAGTCTACATAGCAAATATCTCGCATGTGACACTATGTCTCTTCTTCAGTTGCCATCTTTCGTAAGCCGGAGTTCTGGCAATAATCCATATTGCAAGAAACTGCTCGCGATCCGATAGAGCGAAAATATAATCTCGTTTCTTACCATTTCTTGCATCATCCGAGCATTATCAAATGCTCATTGCTGAGTTGTGCATCAGCAGCTGTAAAACCTGACTGACTGCTAGTGAGCGAGAGGCGTCGCTGATGACCAAGGGTGGCCAAAGGTGACCGGAAGTGGACCGGAAGTGGACCGGAAGTGGACCGGAAGTGGTCGCGCGCGCTGGACGGCGATGGCTGTGGCGGCGGTGCGCGTGTGTTCGCTGCTAGTGCTGCTGTCCGGACAGCTGTGTGCCGCACGGCACCTTCATCTGGCTGTGATTGCGCCCGAGAACGGCAGCCACCCGTACTCACTGCGAAGGATCCTGCCGCCGATCCAGCTGGCCGTGAGGCGACTGGCCGAAATGGGCGACAACAGCCCGCTGCCCGGCTGGCACATCGAGTTGCACGTGCGCGACACCAACTGCTCGTCAGCGGTCGGCCCCATCGAGGCCTTCAAGCTGTTCTACCTCAACAAAACTGCAGGTCATGTACTCACTGGGGCGCAATCTTTCGGAGTGGTTGGTCGTTATGTGCTTTGTGAAAGTCTAATAAGGTATTCTAAAGTGGTATTGCCAGAGGTCTTTATAAATGAACGTCCGAAAGTAGGTACTTTTCATTAGTAAAGGATTGACGACTTATAGACCTTTCGAATGGGGCTGCCTAGTAACATCAATTTGTCCTGTTTATTCGTATGATTATGCTTGTAATGTCGTCCTCTATTTCGGTCTCGGTTGGTTCTGTCGACTACGACATCGACCTTTGGACAATTATGACATCGGAGTTCGGACAATGGACAAGGTGGCCCTTTGAACGTACACCATATTTGCACGCTTACAAATTTGTTATCTGTTATTTACTTTATTTTCATCTGGTAGCTCATTGTAATTAAGCTACCAGATTGAACCGGTATATTTTTAATTTCTATAAATAATATAATTCAACGATGAATGATATCCTTGTCATTGGAAGGGCATCATCAATGCATCTATGCGCTGACTAAAACTGGCGTACGATATGATGTTATCGGGCCATGCAAATCGATGAACGTTTTTCCAAAAGAAAAAGTGTTCAGCTTTTTGTTCAGCTTGCAGCCCCATGCTTCGAAAAACATGGGCAAAATGATAAAGCATGAATTGGCAAACGGTTCTGAAGCAAATAGCAAACGGTTACTGCACTGAGTAAATATCTTTCCCGGTGAACGTATCGATTTTCTACCCTATGGAAGCGGAGGCAAGGCGATACTTTGGTCATGCACAGAAAGTGCCTGAAACGTAACAGGATCGTGCGCATGAGCAACCTGATAACCCACATCACATGCACATTGCACCGTGCACACTTTCTGTATTCATGCAGCGCGTCTGGTCTCTCCTATCCGCTCTGAAAGCCGGCTCGGCCTGTCACCTCGCTGACCGCCGCGCCGGTCGCCGTTTGCCGCCGTAAATGCATTCGGCCCGCTCCCGGGGGAAATAGCCGGTGAGCCGGGCGCAGCTCTCTCGGTGTCGCTGGACGTCCTGCAGCACCAAAAACAGAACGTATGGCCGCACACCTGCCGCTGCGGCCGGCGCAGATGACCCCGCGCCTGATGGCGGCCCGGTCTGCTGTGGACGGTGGGGTTAGACCTGCCCGCTGAGGTGACCGGCCCAGTACGCACTGATGTGGCTGGTCCAAATAAGCTGGTCCATAATGGATAAGACGGCTTCCTGCTAGCAGTTGCTACTGGATACTGTTTTGATCCGACCTTATATTTTAATTTCCGATTGCTCGTTTGTCATGCAGACTTTTGTCTTTCATACATAACTGGTGCTGTCTGTGGCGATTCATTGCTTCCGCTAATATACGTCTTTAATTATCATCTCTCTTGTCAGCGAATGTCTCGCTTTGTTGTCATTAATCTTTGAAGATGCTCCTTATGCTTTACGCAGCACAAGATTTTCATCATCTTGTTCTTTGACAGAACAATTGCTTATGTTCTGATCTTATGTGCACATTCCGTTTGATGTATTATTTTAGTTGTGCTTCAATTTCTTGACTACTGTGTACACTGTGCTTACATGCTTCAGCCTTTGAAAAGCGAACCGAAGTATACCCTACTACTACCCTACTTGCTGGGGGAGGCGGGGACCGTTATTGACATCCGCACAATTTTCCCACGCTTTAGTTGAGGAACGGTGTACCGATGGCACACCAAATATAAGCTACCGGTTACGAATGGATGGAATTTTATGGTGACAAAGCTTCAAAAAAGCGGTGCCATTTTTTAGATGTTAGGGTTAACAGACGTCAAGATTTTCACTTTCGACTGTTGTCATTTACGACAAAAAAAAAGTTTGAAAAATAAGGTACAATCACACAAAAGTTAGCCATTCATGCATGTCTTTAACGCCATTAGCTAACAATACCTTTCCAAATCAAAAGGCCATCTCGATTTTTTATTGCTGTTCTTTATTTTCAAAATCATGAACCGAATCTGACCTTTTTCCTGATTTCATGGCCATGATAATTCATATTCCTATGAATTATTCTTATGTTGGACTACCAAAAACGTATACCAAAATGGATGTTACCATTGAAGTCTACGCCTAGAAACATTAAAAAATTTATGCGATGCCTGCCGTGAATGGCATATATAATTTCTTTGGGGGGGGGGGGGGTAGGGAAATGTCCCATCTTGTTTGTTTTTACATTGGCTCTGACCAATGCTCAACTGACCCCTGTATAAATATGATATTTGAGATGCCCAGTTCAAGGTCTCAGAGTCCACGCTACTCTAAACTCCATTCTGGGTGTTTGACCTGACCTTGACCCGATCCGTGGCCCAAGATTTCAACTTGTAGGAGGTAATCATCAGAAATGTGTCGCCACGGACTTTCGTTTGCCGTCCAGCCCGTCTCGCTGTGACTTTTTGTTCTCGAGTGACCGCTTAACGCGGCAAAGCGAGTGACTAAGGGTGCACCCCCCCCCCCCCCAAGTGTTAATCTAATACGTCCACAATGACGTGCCTTAACGAGGCATTTGGGTTTCGAATGACCTCATCTGCTAAGAAACAGGCTGAACGAATCGAAGTAACCACTTATTGAAACTGCTCCAATGGGTGTTGTTCGAGCCCAACAAAATGGCCCAAACCAGCAATATATTTATCTAAGATCCGTTGCTGGATAGATCTTCTTGAATTGGGTATCTGTAAATATCCCCTACTTCTTATGCCTATTCAGATTTTTGTGATTATAAATTATTTATCATGTAAAACACTTCATAACTAATATCAAATTATTTTCATCATTTATCATTATTATGAGCATTAACTCAATTGAACTAATGATGTTTCATGCCTAACTATTATAAATACAGAGAAGTAAACTATCAAACATGACATATCACATTATAGGAAAACTAGGACTTCACATTCCGTGTGAGACACTCGGACAAAGCTATTGGACATTCATTCAAATCAAACCTTGTTCGACAGCTTTAAAGGGCTGTTTATCAAATGGAACTTCATCCTGAAGTCGAGGAAATGAAGAATGAAATGGTCCATTACGTGATTTCATGCATTACAAAAGCGCTCTAGAAGTACATGAGTTAGTGTAATGGTGTTTGCTTTATTTATTTCTTCTCTTACATTGCACCACGAGATCTGATGATGGCAACATTCACACCAGCAGGAACCACCGCTCCTGGTGCGCCGTTTTCGGTCAACACCAGCGAACGGATACCGCCGACCTCTCCATTACTCCAGCGGAGAGAATCGACGTGAAAACACCATAACTCTGTCCCGTTCGGTCACCTGGGGACGACCGGAGAGCCTGTAAACTCGCGGCCAGATTCTGTCCACGCGTGGCGCCGGCAGAGGCCATTTGCCGCCGCGGTGCAGGCCACTGAAATCCGTAGCCACCAATCCCGTTCGAATGCATCGCTGACGTTTTTCAATGCGGCCGTCATGAATAATGCATCAAGCCGGTACGGACTTCGACAATATGCTTAATGGGTGTAGAAGGTAAGGGTTCTGTACAACAATCTATTGATGGGACTGTTAGATTGGGGCAGTATTGGCAAGGGTTTCAGATGAAGTTGAAAAAAATAAAGAGAAAAAAAACATTTAAGCATCATTGCAACTGAAATAAAATACGAAATAACAGCGAGTCATTGAATTCACAGCTTGATAAAAACTTTTTGTCATCATGCGATACATTTTTCATTCGACCCTCGTCCCTCCTTCTCCCCTCTCTTCCCTTTCTCTCTTTCTGTCTACCTAAAATGCACCATTTAGGCTGAATCACGCTAAATGGCCACAGAAAGGTGGCATGCCTGGTTCCAATCTGTAGGCGCCCACGCTTTGCGTCTGTGGCTGGTACTATTGTGTTCTGCTGTCGCCCTGTGTGCTCATCAAGCAGTCATCGCCGCTGTCATACACCATTGTCCCTTATAGGACACTCCATTAATCAAAATGTGTTTGCCACCACCCTCCGCCTTTTGTGCGAGACGCAATCAGAACTTTAGCAATTAATCATGTCGACCCAGTCAATTATTTAGACACGTGGCGTGTTAGAGTTGTTGACATCGCCATTTTATCGTAGAAGGAGCTCACGAGAGCTACTTATATAAAGCTGCTCATGCTGCATTTTCCATATAGCTGGTATGGTATCGCCTTCCTATGAATTTGGCACATGGTCATAGCCTCAGCCAGTAAAGCTCGTTTATGCTTAGCGCGAAGGCCGTCAAAAACTTGCCCGACATTATGCTGCGACAGACATAAAACAGATTGATATTGAATATCCAATAAGTGGCTGGGAAGAGTCCAACCACGCGTAAGTTTCTGATTTCATCTCGCGAATCCGGCCTGTCTCCATCTTAGCTTCCCTCCGGGATACCCTATGTGCGTCAAATTGATTCTGGATGTTTTTCATCCAGAGATCTCCCCATGTGCAGCTTGCTAGATAAAAATGGCGCACTTATAGGATTAATTCATTTAACTGACACAAGCATATTGTCCATCCATTTTCCTGAAATACTTATACGGGTCGTAGGAAAAACATTTTTCTGTAAGTGATGTGTAAGGGTTGGTTGATTGGCTACCAGACAGCTCAATTTATAAGCGCAAAAAAAACTAGCATGTGCTGAGTGCTCATATTTACCCCAGTTATATTGCGGTTTGAACGAGAACGAGCTTGAAATACACGGCACATAGCTAAAAGAATTATCCGTGGTTGAATGCGATTAGGATAGGTTGACAAGAAACCTGTAAACTGTGGGAGACGTGTCGTCCCGGTTTTGGTCATCCGATCGTGGTGATCGGGAAACGTGTTCCTTTCCGAGCACTCGTCAGCCACCAGGGCTCTTCATGTCGCCCTCGCTTCCTCGTCTTCCGTCTTCCTCCAAAGCCTTGTTTCGATGAGTAGAGAAGTGTGTATTTACAAAATTTCAGATCTTACTAATGTACAGCACACACGGACGTTTGACGGTATACAAAAACTACGCGCATGCGCTAGACGGTCTATCTAGTAACATGCGACATGCGCAGCGTGTGTGCGCGGATATACGAGCATACGAATACATAAGCAATGGCGCACCGACACATGCGCAGCAGGTGTGCGCGGCTGTAGGGAACTCCTACACTACCCCCTCCCTAGACGGGTCGCGAACGTGACGCGTCGAGATCGCTGTGGGGATCGAACGTCGCGATCGGTGCGAGAGCGCAAGATAGATCGCGGTGGAGCTGGTCCCGGTGCTGCTGCTCTTGGAGATGGGCGTTCTGCAGGCGGCGTGTCTTGTGGCAGCAGTTCCATGCTGTCCGACTGAGCAGCTGATGGTGGCAGAGTCGCAGAGGCAGGAGACTGCTGCGTAGGCTGGTGCGGCGTCTCTTCCGGAGACGCAGGCTCGCAGTGGTCGATGTTGCTGGTTGGCGCGCTGGCGGCTACCGGCTGCTTGTTGGGTGGAGCTGGCGTCGGCGTCGGTCGCTTCGGTAGGTTGCCGCGAGGAGATGCGCTGAGTGAGGCGTCAGCGTCAATCCGGCGTTGTTTGACGGTCTTCGTATTCCGCACGAAGAGAAGTGCTGAGGCCGGGATTTTCGCTTGGCTGCACGGAGATTCGCAGCGGCGGGCCTTGGCACCGAAGCGCTGGTGGTACCAGCAGACAGAGCTGTCTTGGTACGCTGGCGTCGGAGGGCATGATGGGCGAGGCGTCTGACGGCTGCGATGACGACCTTTGTTGCGGTGGGAGAAACTGCACGGCGCTTTGCAGCGACGCGCTCTGGCACCGAAGCGCTGGTGGTACCAGCAGATCTCGTAGGTTGACGGATGCGCTGGCTTTAGAGGGCGGTTTTCATGGCGTCGTTGATGCTGGCTTCGGCCAAGTTGCGATGCTGCGCCTTTGAGTCGACGCTGGGTGGCCTCCATTTGCTGTACTCGGACGATGAGGGTCGCGATGGTGGCTAGCAGGGCTGTGAGCCGACCTGCTGCCTCGGGTTCGGGTGCCGGCGAGCTGAAGCTGGTTGCGGGAGGAGCGGTGTGCTGCCGGGTGGCTTCGCTCGACTCCATGGTGTGGTCCACGAGTAGCCCGGATCACGTCGGGGTCACCAGTGTAAACTGTGGGAGAGACGGTCGTCCCAGTTTACAGTCATCCGATCGTGGTGATCGGGAAACGTGTTCCTTTCCGAGCACTCGTCAGCCACCAGGGCTCTTCATGTCGCCCTCGCTTCCTCGTCTTCCGTCTTCCTCCAAAGCCTTGTTTCGATGAGTAGAGAAGTGTGTATTTACAAAATTTCAGATCTTACTAATGTACAGCACACACGGACGTTTGACGGTATACAAAAACTACGCGCATGCGCTAGACGGTCTATCTAGTAACATGCGACATGCGCAGCGTGTGTGCGCGGATATACGAGCATACGAATACATAAGCAATGGCGCACCGACACATGCGCAGCAGGTGTGCGCGGCTGTAGGGAACTCCTACAAACCCAGTTGGAAATTTTCCATGCATAGGATGGAAGTTATGGTGTGCGCTAACCCAATCATTGGCTGACGCACATACACTCCTTGAAACAACGGCAAATGTGCTGCTGCATTGCATGTAATAGCCGTTTTCACGACGGGCTATCCGGCGAGTGCACCTAATTTGACCAAATCTGCACCTAATCTCTTTTACAACAAATATCTTTATTTTATGAATTTATTTCAGTGTTTTAATCGATGATACTCTGATAATATGACAAAGCAGGGATATAAGCAATTAGTGCAGCCCTAGCTGATAGCTACTAAGAGACACACTGAACCTAATTTGACCAAATCTGCACCTAATCTGTACCAAATGTGCACCAAATGTGAGCCAGATGGCCGTCGTGAAAACAGCTAATACCATCCATCATTCCGATCGTCAGTATCAGTCGAACTGAGATATGCAAACGATGCCAGCCGGTGGACGTAATTTCAAGAACCTACATCACGAGTTCAGTCGGTGCACTAAGTTCACTGCGTTTTATCAGCCATCTGAGGCCCGAGAGTTACGGGACGCCACGCTCTAAGAGACATGAGGCTCCTTAGCTCGAGCTAGCGGGGCTAAGGAGCTCCCAAGGGGCAGCTAAACTCAAATTGCACTAGTTGACACTTTTTTACTGACCAGTGACATGACCTCACTGACCTCCTACCTCGTGACGCAGTCTTACACGACAAATATGACTCTAACAAGTGACCTCGACTGGTGGCATCGTAGTTGACCTAACTGACGACAGCCGCTGCGACCTGGCTCGACCAACCGCTCCTCACCTGTTGCACTGCTTCTCTCCTCTTCTGTCCAGCGTCAGTCGTACCCGCCTCTTTGACCAGTCGGACCTGCCCTCTCCTAGCCGGTCAGACACCTGCCTCTCCTGGCTGGTGGAACATCTGGCTAGCCTGAGCTATCGGACCTCCGCGCCTCCTGGCCGGGCAGACCTCCACCTCTCTCGGCCGCTCATGCTCCTGCCTTTCTGCGGCCGGCATGCCTACATGCCTCCGCCTTTCCTTGCGACCATTTGTTTCCCGTCGGCTGACGGGGCTGCCGGCCATTTGCAGACATGTTTCTCGGCCCCGTCTGCGAGTATGTGATCGCTCCTGTGGCACGGTACGCGGCCATCTGGGATGTCCCAGTCGTCACACCTACTGCACAAGCCAACGCCTTCCTGGACAAGCAGAACCAGTTTCGCACACTGACGCGCATCATGGGCTCGGCGCACCAGCTGGGTACCGTGTTTCGTCCAATCATGAATCGCTTTGGATGGAAGGTGGCAGGGCTGCTGTATGAAGATTATGAAAGCAGTGCGCACAAAGGTCTGCACAAGTGCAACTTCATGCTGCAGGCAGTCTACCAGGGTATGGAGATCAAGCCGTGGCACCAGAGATTCCTCGGCAACAGCACGCGGCGCGAGTTCGAAGGCCTCCTTCGGCAGCTGGTTCACTCGGCCAGAAGTGAGTACCGACGGAGAGCTGCCAGGAAAAGAGGATCATACGCTATTGGAAATGTTTTTTATGGGGAGAGGAGTGAATGGTAATAACGTTTGACGGTAAGTGCTGGTCGCTTGCATGCAGAACGGCTCTTCTGTGCAGAGGTAAGTATATTGATGAATTTGTGGGTATATCTCTACTCATTTTAATGTTGTTTCTCATTGAATTATATCACTTTATTTATCAAGACAGAAATAATCACCAAGTGCAGTGAAGTGGTAAGTGTGATTGTGTTCGTTGACCGTTCTTCATCTGTTAGCCCAAAACTACCTCTACTTTTGTAGATTTAGGCAATGGGTGACTCGCGATAAAACACAGCTGACATGAAACTGCAGGTTACTCAAGCTAGAATGTTACACAGAACGCTGCACTGAAATCGTACTTCAAAACTGTGGTCCCTCTACTCTGCGCTCTCATGATCACTCAACCTTTGCACACGTAATATCTCGTTGATGATGGCACTGCGCTATCAAACCTCGATAGGGTAATGCAAGCAAGAATAGACCGTTATATAATAACTTGTTAGGTCTCATTGTACTAGGTCTAACTCCACACTCCACAAGTGCTTCAAACAGTTTGTCTTTCTTCAAATGTCACGGCGCGAAAAAGCTCTTGTTTTATCTGTTTTCGCCGTCTGGCGAAAGTGGGATGTATCGCCTCTTCCGTCGGCGTTGTTATCAAATTACACGTCTCAGTGGTCTATCTTACGGAAAAAGAAAAACGTTTGATAGTGCTGAGCCTGATTTGTTTTTTATCGGGATAGTCAAAAACAACAATGTTTGTCCTTTAGAATGCCGCCAGAAATTATAAGGACCGTTGGGCTGAACTTGCACCGCTGTTCTCACTGTCATGCTGATCTGCACCATCGATAAGAACGCGTCTGTGTTGAATCGTTCCATTGTTATAGAGCTATGCTACCCTGCTACCCACTTGTTCCCCTGTGTCGTTTCAGTCATTATCTTGTGCGCCTCACCCCACCACGTCCGAGAAATTCTGATGGTCGCCGATGACCTCAACATGGTCTCCAGCGGAGAATACGTCTTCTTCAACATCAAGCTCTCCACCAGGTGGGTGCAATCGTCACCAAATCCTTTACGCCCAAGAATACCTTCGCATCAGTCATCAGCACGCTATTCGCCAAGAGAGCCCCTCTTTGACAGTCGCCAATCTCCCAATGGAAATTGTCAGCGACCCGTTCAAAACCAAACCCTGCACCAGGTGGATCTCAGAGTCGCGCCAAAGCTCGCCGGCTTGGTGTTGTCGCCAAAGTTGGAGCCTGTCCACTCGGACGGGGACACCTGTCATCCTCAGGTGTGGTTTGTTTAACTTTGTCTCTTCGAGTTCCGTTTGTTGAACGTACTTGACAGCCAACGCGGCGTGTCAATAGAAGCTTTCCGACGTGTTTGTGAACACCGCTAGCGCGTCACGTTGAGTTTTAATTGTCCTGAGAGCACCCACATCTGTCCCTTCTCGATCGGTAACGTTAGTTTTAGTTGAAACGTGGAGGATGAATAACGAACTCATATAGAATGAAAACAATGAAAGAAATAACCAAATTGTTCGGAGCAGCATGTTTTCTCATTTGGCTACGAAAAAAACTTTTTTTTTCAAAAAAGGTACATCGATTATATCCTCCATAAGGGAGAGGGGAGAAGAGGATAATCACTAATCAGCCGTTTAAACCTTACCCGTTGAATGAATATGTCATGATCCTCATACTTTTTCCTGTCTGCTTGGTAAACAACAGTGCAGTGGCACGAATACAACAATGACTTCCAAAATGATAGTGACGCTACCATTTTGTCATTCCTTTGAAGAGCACCAGCTTTTTACCGCGTCCACCGTCACCACCGTCCAACAAAAATTATAATGTCAATGATAAAAATAAATATAAAATGATTATATACCATTGAGCAGCTGTTTCTTTCTGAATATTTCTTGACTACCACCGCTAGCGTCAACTTCATTGCATGTCGTTTCGTGCCTTTTTTGTCGTATCGTGGCCGTCTCGTGCCATCCCGTGTCGTCCCGTGCGTTTACCTAGCCGCGGTTCGCGGCTCGTGCACCGCTCGTGTGTGTGTCGCTGTCTCTCTCGGGTGCTGAGAGGCCAGTGCTCATTATCGGGGTACACGGAACGGGTGATACCACGGCCGAGCACCATTATAGCCGGCGACCTGACCCGTCCCCGCCGCCCGGATAATGACTGGCGAGCGATCCCATTGATCCGTCAGCTGGGGCGGCGGGGGGGGGGGGGGACACACAGAGACAGAGAACTGAACATCGGCATTTCTGGGTACTGGAGACTGGAGAGTCGCAGTTACACCCGTCCAGCTGCTTTCAGTGCCCTGTCTTAGTCTGTAACTTGTCTGTCTCAGTCTGTAAACTAAGCCTTGTGCTTATCGGGTGGTGAATTGACTGCAGATGTAACTCGTTTCATAAGTTAGTCTCTATCTCTTCCTTCCCTCTCTCTCTCTCTCTCTCTCTCTCTCTCTCTCTCTCTCTCTCTCTCTCTCTCTCTCTCTCTCTCTCTCTCTCTCTCTCTTTCTTTCTTTCTCTCTCTCTCTCTCTCTCTCTCTCTCTCTCTCTCTCTCTCTCTCTCTCTTTCTTTTCTCTCTCTCTCTCTCTCTCTCTCTCTCTCTTCCTCTCTTTTTCTCTCTCCCTCTCTCTCTCTCGCATTTGCTCTAGAGATGCCACTTTTGAACCCGCGAACCCGCTTTCTGCGGGTTTTCAAAACCCGCAGTGTTTTTGGCGGGTTCGAGAAGCAAAACTTATCGTATGGCGGGTATTTGGCGGTCAGACTTAAAAACCTATAAATTTTATTTTTTTTTTTACTTTTTTAGATGCAAAACACAATGCCAAGTGCATTTGCTCAGGTTAACAATACAGTATTCATCAAAACAACTTTTAAATCAGAACCAAATATAAAAATATATCAAGGAAGCACATTTCAAATGCAAAACTGAAAACAACCAGCACAAGCAATAGCATCCACAGTCTAGCAATGACCAAACCAGGGTACAAGCAACAAACTACAAAGCATAAATAAATGCTGATGAAAGCATTCCATAAAACATAAAAGAACCTGAAAGCAAAATTATAGGAAGCTGAACTGAAGTCTATGTGCAGTGTGCACTAGTCATACATTATGGAAGAACGCAGACTTAAATGAGATGTTGAAAATCAGAGCAAATGCCACATGTTACTTTATTTGCGTCTGGTCGGCATAAAAAAGAGCTATCAGCTAAACAAAATTTGCTGCAAATTCATTGATTACCTATCCTATGTTCTGTTCCACCCTATATTACGAAAATAACACACCAATTCCCTTACAAAAAATCAAAATATTGACTGCCATGCGGCCCAAACATAACGCAATACAATACTGGCGCACTTCCGACAATCTGACAAGGATTGGCATTTGACTGCGTCAATTTTGGTCTCTGAGGCGAAGGCCCCCAGCCAGCAATCCCACTCCGTTCCCGATCGGGATTTTCGGACTCAGCCCGCACCACCCCGATCGGGACCGGAGTGGGACGGGATTGGGAAATGAGACACTTTGTACGGGCTGGAACGGTCCGGATATCCCAACCTACCCCGCACGGCCGATTGGGAGATCCCGCACGCATCCGGACCGCCTTATGATGTTTTAACAAGCGCTGAACTCCGATCCCGATCGGGATTCCCCAAATCTCCCCGTACAACCGGTTCGGAAATCCCGCACGCATCCGGACCGCCTTATGGCATTTTAACAAGCGATGAACTCCGATCCCGATCGGGATGTCCCAACTCGGCCCGCACGGCCGGTTTGGGAATACCGCAGGTATCTGACATATTAACCGCAGTCTTATAACCGCAGATTGCTGTTATGCAGATGCGACCACTTTGCTTGCGCCACCGCAACCCCCTCGCCTCTTCATTATTCTCCAACTCAACCTTTATAATGCCTGCACGACAAAATGAATTACATTGGACACTGAAATATATTCACAAATTTACTGGTTGCACACAGGTCAAATTTTCACAAATTCACAGCCTGGCCAGCACATTCGTGGCGTCGGCCATCATCTTAGCGCCGCTGCAAGGCGCTGGCACAGCGGACTCACTTCCGGTGTTCACAGTCATTATAGCAGGCCTGCACCTTGTTCGTGTCGGCTCCTCTGCGGACAGTGTGTCCGTCTGCCGTCACGAGCTTCAGAGAGCCACCGCGAAACTAGACGGCTGGCATCTGGTCGGGCGGTTCACCACTGTGCGAAGAGAGCATCTGAAAATGACCAAGAGGTTATTAATCAAAGTCTGGGACACACTAAAAATCACTAAGAAATAACCCACATCTGACATTTCACATGGTATGCCTGGTAATCCAGGTTTCAAACCTACAATGCAACCATTAACGACACTTGACAATGAGACCAAACATCTTCTGTCCATGATAACTGATCAAACATGCGACAGCACGAGTGTAATTCACATGCCGTACAACCACAACGAAAACAATTTCTATTACCTATAGCTTTCCCGCTCCCTACATCACGGATGAAGTGTGCACTATACTCACCCTGTTCTCAAAGACGGACTGATTTCACTGCAACGACAACAGTTGAACCGACCGCTTGCTAGAGCCAGTTCAAAAGCAATATCCTGATGCAGCAGCTCAAAGGAGGGATCGACACTTGACCAACGCGGCAGCTAGACTGGCCGCTGCGCTCAGAGGACGCGTCTGCCTGCACGCGGCCCATCTGATTGCTTTTCCAGGCTTTCTGGGCCACCGGATATGGTGCCCGAAGCGCCTTCTCAGATCGGTTGGGATAACAACGTAAATCACAAGCCTGTCTAAACATGGGATTCGATTGGGCTATCCGTACCGCGTCCCAACCGATTAAGCATGCGGTCCGGAAATCCCGAGTCGCCCCTACCGCCGGCCATCGAGGTCCGGTATCGATTGGGACAACCCAAGCCTACCCAACCCGGTAGGGACAAGTCGGGACATCCGGAGCCTATCCCGACCGTCCCCAACCGCATCCCGGACGAATTGCTGGCTGGGGGAAAGCTGTCATTGATGACGCAATAATTTTACAACCATTTTTTCTGTCTTGGTTTTTGAATACCTCAAAATAGCAGTTATACATGTTACAAAACCACGAAGCTGGTCGCATTTATTTCTTTTATCTTTTTACGTTCTTATCATTTGTATGCCGAGAGAGGACCAGCCGGAGAACATTACCAAGACCATCTATAAAATTATTACATTTAATTTAGTATTTACTGTTTCTTTATTTCTTAACCGGTGATTAACCTCTGAATTGTAAAACTTTAGCTGTTGTGTAAAATAATTTTATCAGAATGGCACATGAATATGCATTATACAACGGTGTTTTCGCAACAAGCTCGCACTAACTACGGCCGCAATAATTTAGTCGCTGTAGCATTCCTTGCAATCAGCTGTTGGTGACGCTTCTGACGCATGTTTCCAGAAATGCGTGGTTCATTGGTGGTTAGCTTGAGCTGGTTTTTGCTGGGATTTTGCATGATTTGTTTTTATGTGTAGATTGAGTGGATACTCATTATTCACCGTGTCGCTATTTATTTTTAACTGGAAATCGCATATCTTTTATATCAACATTCATTTTGATAGCAATATCATTCCAGAAGCCTAACATTGAGAGGGAGCCAGAGTGAAATTTTGATCCTCAGCCAATGCTGAAGGGTAAGGTGAGAGAAAGATTTTACTGAACTCTTTTTCAGAAAGGAATTTCAAATGTATTGATGCATTATTCATTTTCCACTATCCAGTGTGCGCTTCCTGAGGACTTAGCATAGCGATTTCAAGTCCTTACTATTTGTTTGGCTGTCTTTTTCTGCACAGCAATGAAGCAAGTAAGGTTTATATAGCTCTAGCATTGACCCAGCTATATTTTTTTCTTGAAAAAGCATGTTTTTAAAATTGCGGTTTTTTTGCGGGTTCGGCTCAGCCAAAATCAGCTTGCGGGTAGTTGTGGTTGGGCAAGGGGTAGCTGCGGGGCGGGGCGGGTAATGAAATTGCAAATTTGTGGCATCTCTAATTTGCTCATTCACTCATTTTCTTCTTATCTGTTCTCATCTCTCTCCTGTCTATCCTCTCATCTTCTTTTGCCCTCCTCGCCCTTTCTTCATCCCACCTTTACTTTTCTCTTCCTCCCCTTTTATTTCTCTCATATCCCATCCACTCTTTAGTTGGTGTTGGTTACTTCAGCTGCAATGAACACACCAAAAAGTACTCGTCAAAAACCACAGTCGCAATATGAGATAATAAGGTACCACATCCAACATGCTCGTCGAATGCATATACACAGGACTTGCAACAGGTATGAAGTCCATTGACGAGGCCGCTACCGAAATAGAATTATTCTGATGTTGAGCAGGTCTGCTTGCTCGGTGGCTTCTCCGTCAGGCCACCAGCCGTGGGGACTATTTTTATCCCATTTTGTACGTTACCAAGCGGTAAGCATCGTGCGGTGTCAATGCACGAACTTGACATTTATATAACGAGGCTTGAAATTATCTCACGCATGTCAAAGTGTTTTTATTTTAGGCAAAATAAATATCTAAAACAGTAAAACAAGCTTTCGGCATTACGCCATCATCAAGTTACCAAAACTTGATGATGGTGTAATGCCGAAAGCTTGTTTTACTGTTTTAGATATTTATTTTGCCTAAAATAAAAACACTTTGACATGCGTGAGATCATTTCAAGCCTCGTTATATTAATAATAATCATGTCATCCATCCTCGCCCACATAAAAACTTGACATTTCGTTTGTTGGCATACGTAAAAGTGACATTTGATAATTTTCCGCGACAATTTCGTAAGTTATTAACCACTCTTGGTGGCAATACCAGTTGGCCAAGACTCATTCGATGTTTATTTTTGGTTTTGACAACTACCGAGACCAGGCGGAGGCGTTATCACAGGTGTTTTGAGTCAGGAGTATGAACTTACATGTGTTTTGAGTCACATGTAAGCCGGGACAAAGTAAGACTTGATGCCCAAGTCAGTGTTTGCTTACTATCTTAGCTTACATTCAGTTTCCATAATTTAGTCTGGACGGCTGTGATTTGTCATGAAATAGTCAAAACTTAACTTAGTTGGCTCTCTACCGGCTATGAACGAAATTCGCTGAAACTAAGATTTTTTTATTTTCCTGAAGCTGAAATGACAACAAAACTTTGCATTTGCACTTCCCTTATTGAATGTACCGTATGCACCTTTCACTTTGACACCAGCGCTGCTTTTCACAGCGCAATCCCAATCGCACCGCCTGTGGTAAAGATGCCTAACTGTCCAATATCCGGGCAAAGGCCGCTTAGGGGCGTTTTATTTCTATCTCTGGAAAAGCTTCGAACGGCTCGTTCATTTACTCCACCGGGCGCTCAATGTGCCTCGATTGCTGGCACGAATCACCCGTTTCTTCTAGGTCAGTGTATTTCTGGACAGCAGCCGTCGATGCTGCATAATGCAGTTTCAATCGAGCCACGGAGAGGCCCTCAGGAATGAGGTGGGGCGGCCACGGTAGTCAATTTCCTGCTGCATGACTGGGCGGGGGGGGTACCGATCAGGGGTGCATGGAGCCGCTTCGAGGGAGCTGGTGCAGTGACCAGCTTCCAGGGGACAGGGGTGCCGATGGGTGAAGATACTACAGAAAATAATTATAGGTATACATGCTCATTACGTATAAATTTTGGTAGCAACTTACCCAAGTTCTTGTCGCTGAGCAGCGACATACCCGCACCTCTGACGCCATATGCTCTTGATTCAAATATACGAAGAGAAACCATTTTACCATTATGAGCATAAGGTCAACAGCAGGCAGTTTCCTTATTGTTCTCGTTGTCGCATATGTCTGCGATTGGCCGTATACCGGCGACACCCAGCAGCTATTGGCACGCCGTCGGCCGGGCCAACCACGACGGGGACTGCCTCTCTAATCACGGGCATATGGGCACAGCGGCGCCGGCTGGGGCCGCTGTTATTGTCGCCGAAGGCGTCGCCCGCCGCCGCACCAGCGCTCGATAAAAACGCGACCCAGCTGCGACCGGCAGCGACCGACCCACCGCGACCCGGCCGGGCGCGAGCGGCGAGACTGCGAGCGTGAGGCGACTGGCGAGCGCGAGCGCGAGCGTGAACGGGTCGCCCTTTGGTTGGTATCAGTCGCGCCCAGCGGCGGCCGGAGCGCGCAGCTCGCTCGTCGATCGGCGCGAAATGGCGCGTCAATCACGACACTCGGCTCGAGCGACCAGACCCAACCGCAGCCCGGCCGGGCCCGGCCTCATGACGTTCAGAAAAATAGCCCGCCCATTGTGGTGGGAAATCCAATAGCTGGCGGCGCTCGGCCGGTGGTATACGACCCGACAGCAACACCGCTGGTAATGCTATTCCCACCGAACCTTTTTATGTTGTGGATATGGTTGTGCCGGTAATTTGGTTGCAGTTCTGTTGTTGGATGTTGCGATTTGATCTCTTTCCCTCTCTCATTCTCCTTCCTTTATTATATATTTTTATTTTCTATGGCTTTCTCTATTTTCCTATCTAAACTTCGCCCGGAAATGTGTGGGAAGCGGACAGCAACAGTGACAGAGAGCGGCAATCATCAGCAGAGGGAATGCCGCCACCAAATTGTTATCGTCACTGGCTGCATCATAACGCGGATGTGCCGGGCACGGATGCCGGGACTGCGGGCAGATTCCATAGCGAGCCTCGGGGGAGGGGGAGGGTGCTCAGTGATGTCATTAGTGACGTCACTGACTGGCGGTCTGAGCCTCTGAGCTTAGAGCTGCGACTGCTCACGACTTGACAGTGAGCATGTCAGCGATCTCACAGGCAGTGAGCATAATGGTCAGAAATTGCGGCACGGTATTATGTTTGTAAATCCATCCATAGATAGATAATGGTCGTCTCACAGAGGATAATGCTGCTGATTTGTCCTCTTGCCAGTCGCGGTCACGTGATGGTGACGCTGACCATCTGCCTCTGTGATTGGCTGACAGCGTGCTTCCACGATGTCAGCGAACTGTTCAGAGCAGGAAGAGGAGGAAGGTTTTTCGTTGGCATTAGAGGCGGCAGCCCAGGCGGCAAAGTGGCTGGCGGGAGCGGCTCCTAATGCGAGTTTTATGGTAGTTGAACGTTATCTGGACGTGTTTTTGTGTCGGCCCACACAAAATGCCTTTCTTATGGGAAGCTTGTGTTGAGAAGTCGTTCAGCTTTGATATAAGCGTCTCAAAAAGATGGTAATTGACCAAGAATGTGTGGGAAACGCTCAGCTGTAATCTCCCCGCAAGCATATTCACCACTTCTAGGTGAGAAATCGTCACTTACTGTCAACCTTCACATCTTCATTCTCTGTGTACACCTCTACTCACACCGTTGTGTTCAGTAATGGGCCAAGAATAGCCGGTGCTATCGGAAGGCATCCCGGCACGGGAGCCCATCTGCTTATCTGTGCCTGTGTATCGTCGCCTCCCCCTCGCGTCCCCCCCCCCCCCCCACACACACACACGCTGTACTGATGGAGGCCCCAGGGGTGCCGGAGTACAGACATTGCCTGCTGTCACGCGCGCTTCCGATCCCTCTCCTGCGCTACCCTCCCGGCCCGCCCTGCCACGCCCTCGCCCCCCCCCCGCTCTACCCCACCCCCGGGGATCTCGACAGGCGTGTAATCGCTAGATGCCGACCCACCTTCGACGTTTCCGGGCCGCTGGGGATTGGAGCGCGCGCAGCAAACGCGAGACCAAATCGCATTGTCCTAAAGTGGCCCGCATACGGTCATCAGCTCAAATCCGCTCTCGTAATGTCAAGTAATCATTCAGAGAGGCCCCCGACCGGCCACTTCCTCGCAGACTGCGAGGGAGCCCGTCTTCAGGGTCGTATTGTTGGGCTTTGATCCCGCAGCGTGGAGCTAATGATATACGTCATGGCACGGAAATTGCGTAGCTGTGCGTTCTAGAGGCGCGTAATGGTAAGCAGCTTACCTTTTTTGCTGGCGTTGGTCTCCATGGCAAAAACTAAGACGTTTCGACCGCGGTCTTAGCTCACTGGCTGTCATGAAGCGGTACCATGCTCGCTACAAACGTTTTTAAAGGAAGAAAACATTTGAAAATAAGCAATCCTGCATCAGAACTGCAATTTCCTGCTTGATTGCAACACATAGTTACTACTATAATTGTCTTTTATGTCATATCGTATTACAGCTCATAATTAGGAGTTGATAAACATTGCTTATTTTATTGAAATGAAAACTAAATATGAATCGGATGTCTTCTTCAGTGAACTATGTTGCAACTAAATAAAAAAGAATCACTTCAGATTTCGGCGGGATCTCAATCGTGATCAGCTTTTTGGTTATTTTTAGAGGCATGTAGGAGTTACGCAGCAGCGTTTTAATTTACTGTTTTGCGCGATGACGAAGGTCTGTGACCTGCCGTGCGGTCGATATCTTTGAAAGCCAAGGAAATAATTGCATGATGAACATGCACTTTATGAAATAAATGATATTTTCCCCATTATTTGATACTTATTTGCGATATTTTACCGTAATAATCGTTCCTCATACATTTCGTACAAAAAAAATCAATCCTAGTGAAATGACAGGCGTGGCGCTGAATTATAAACTTATCGTGCCTACCTACGTCTTACCGGTGTGATACTCAGGTCTGAAATTCAATGTCTTTATCCAATAAATGATTTTCAATTATCGCGAACCTGAATCTATGACAAACCTCATCATCTATTCCGCGGAGGAGCCGGTCTGTCGGCGGCCGGCGGCCGGCCGGGCCGGGCCAGACGGCTGGGTTTCAGTGAGCCGCGGTGCCGGCGCTGTCAGCGGACGCGTCTGTCGGTGACGGGCACGGCCCGGTTCACAATGAACAGAGGCCGGCCGGCGCGGCGGTGAGCCACTCTGAGCGCTCCGGCCGCGGCAGAGGCCGGCCGGCGCGGCGCCTGTCGCCTCCCCGAGACGCGCCGTGCCCCGGCTCCACGGCGCGTGCCGCCGGTCAATACCGCCGAGATACGCCGCTGATATGCGATGCCAATACGCTGACCCGTCTCTAGATGAACTTATCGTATGTGCTGAATTGAAACGGGGTTTATGGGACGCTCGAACGCATGAGTCACTGACTTTTCTCATATGTCATATGTGCATGTAGAGAGAACACTTTGATTGTGTAAGTTTTGCTATTTTTGATGTTTTTTTTTTTTTCGCTGCAAGTTTTGTTCAGTCCATGGCATTAACTTACTTAATTTTGCGGAGATGTTTCAAGTTACCCAGAAGTTTTCGGCGATGTTTTAATATAACCCAGAGGAAAGCAGTAGCGGCGGAACACCTTCAATTAAGGGGGGCACTGCCGACTTTTGGTTCCATTCTTTCCATGCAACGCCCATAGAGATAATGTTAAAATGCCAAAATCAAAGGGGGGCACGGTGCCCCGGTGCCCTCCCCGTTCCGCCGCCTATGGAAGAAAGATAATATACACGTATTTGAATTAAATTGCCCATCGGGCTAAAAAAGCAAAAAAAGCAAAGCAAAACAAAACAAGTTTCTCTTAATCGATTCATCGGACATAAGGCAGTGTAGTATTCAGTTTTTGGATATTTCCTGCGAATTAAAATATCACATTATTCCCATATAAAGATTTGTAAAGCAAATATGAGGGTGGTTGCTGAATGGTTGGCCGCTGCATGGGTATGGCGGATCAAACCTGTTCCGATTTGATGCCCGCTTTATATCGTATCTGTCTGCTGGCGTAATCTTGCCGTTGGGTGCCACTTAGCCAGGCTCGGCTTTGAAAGCCCCGAACAGCTGCTATAATTCATCGGTCACACTATCCATTGGGCCAAAAGGACATGACGCAGCGTGGTTCGTATCTGTCAAACCAAACATGGCTAATCCTGTTTCTATTGATGCGACATGCCATGATAAATGTTTGTTAGGACATTGCCCGCGGTGTATTAGCATTGAATGTTCGAACACGGCCCACATATGGTTACCGCAAAACATCTAGCTGTCTTATTACTTTGGATCGTGTCATGGTGGACAAGAAAAAAATCTTTAGAAGGTCAAACAGTGCCGGCCAGGTCACGAACTATGCTTTTAATCGTTATTTACGTTTATTCGTTATTTACGCGCCTACACGCAGCGCTCGCAAATGTGAATGAAATATTGAAATACGGCTGCATTTTCTATTGCAGCAGCGGCAAAACTTGCATTCTGTTCCCTACATAACAACATTACGAATTTGTTATCAGCTCATTTTATCACGGTGACCCCATTCGGTAATGTAACCAAAATGATGCAACGATGTTCCATGTAATTATTCATCATTTCATTGGCGATCCATCTCCATATCCGCCTTCTCTATAGCTTCGCTAACCATTTCCACCGTTCTCTTTTCAGTGAGACGAAGCCTCAGCGGCCGTGGCTGGTGCCCGAGGACCCTCCCCATGTGAACGAGAAGGCCCGGCGCGCCTACCAGGCACTGATCACGGTCACGGCTCGAGCGCCGGACGACACGCGTTACGAACAGTTCTCTGATGAGGTGAGTTGGGGCAGCGGTGATAGGGGCACAGGATACCGTGCAGAACCTTTCGCGCGGTGCTGGGACATTGTTCTATCCCGCAGCATGCTCAAACGCAACATTTGCTCACGACAAGCGCAACATTTGCTGGCCGGAAAACGTAAGATGCGTGTATGCTAACGGTAAGCACCAGTAAAACGCCTTTTGGGCGAAGAACGAGCGAGCGAGATAGTGAGCCCTGCACGTGCGGAAGGGCGAGAGGGTACGTCCAACGGGCTTGTGCAAAGCACTCTTCTAACCGGTCGCTAGCGGTGTACCAAATTTGAACGCAATCGGCCCAGCCGCTCCTGAGATCTGGAAGCGGCATTCTGCACGTGCGCACGTGCAAACGGGGTCCAAACTGACTTTTGCACGGCACCCTACTAACTGGTTCCCAACCGTGTACCAAATTTGAGCGCAATCGGCCCAGCCGTTCTCGAGATCTGGAAGCGCCCCCTGCAACTCATGGGAATGCATTGCCTGGTGGGTGCCTACCTGTATGCCAAGTTTCAGCGAAATCGCTCCAGTAATTACCGAGTTATTGAAATGGAAACACATTTGGCACCTCTTCTTTTTGTATTTTGCACGTGCAATGGGGGTCACTCACATAGATCAAGAGATCAAGAGTATCCGACCTTTGGTAGAAGGGATGCAGCTACCCTACAAAAATTACCGCAAGACAATCGCCCAAGCGGCTGCTGAGATATGAGCCTCTCAAAATCACTACTTTTGCAAAACAGCTTGAACACCCTTGACTTTTCACGTGGCACGTGCCACGACGGTCACTGAGATGTATCAAAAGTAGTCAATTACGGGGTAGAAGGGATGGGGCTACCCAGCAAAAAAGACCGCAGGCCAATCGGTCTAGCGGTTGCTGAGATATAAGCCTCCCAAAAGCGTTACAGGCCGGGCCGGGCCGGGCCGGGCCGCTCATACTGAGATTTTTCCGTTATATTGAAAAGACTCACTTCGCTCGCTGCGCTCGCTCGCTCGTAACTACCGGCAAGCGCAACATGCGCTGCGCAACACATTCAAAATATACTGCCAGGAAGCGCAACATGTGCTAATATTCAAACGTATGTGTTGCCGGCCAGCACAACACGTGGAAGGCAGGCGATCGGTCATGGTGCGGGAAACGACGGGTTAGTTACGCCTCGCAATAAAACTGAACTATTGCGTGGTAGCGCACATCACAGCGGAGAATCGTCGGTCATACTATGTTGTGAGCGATCAATTGCGAAGTATAGGATGCATCAGGGCACTAGGATGCATGTTTCAATGAACGGCTGGCACGATTGTATTGTTTTTTTAAATAACATCAATTTCAAGACGCTTGACGACGGGCGCGTTGCAGATCAAACAGTTCCTTTCCACTTCACTGCAAGGGTGTATTCAGTCGAGCTATTTTGACGCATTCTGTGTCAGAGCGCATCATGTCTCGCCAAACCTTGGACTTTTCATTGAACGTATTTGATAAATGACCTCTTTCACGGGCTTTGTTGTTCAACGGCTTTGCCCTTCGTCACGCTTATACTGGTTTGATGGCGTTGAAGGCTTCAACCTTTGTGTGCGCTTCCTCAGATAATCGATAGATCGATGCCTTCAAAGTCTGTCGTTTTGTCGACGCTGAAACACTTGGCTTGCGATGAAACATCACATGGCGATGCAGTGGAGCATGCCATCAGGCTCTTGCAGCGAGGGCAACAAATGGCGTTTGTCGGAACTCCAGTCGCATTGAGGTTCTAAGCAAGAGGGTCAGTAAGGGTCACTCAGAAGTGGTCACAAATACATATCAGACATGTGCATGGATCCGATAAAATGGATCTGGGATCTGATCCCACGGATCCTGATCTCGGATCCGACGGTATCATATGTAGATCCAGCTCTGCAATTTATCGAGAGATCCGTAGGGATCACAGACCCAAGTCTCATTTTTTGCTTGAGATCCAGTGAGATCATAGATCCTCACTTATTTTTTGTCAACACATATATCCAAAAAAACAACACTTGTTTCAACTCACAAACGTTCTGTTTTAGTGATTTTATGTGATCACACGTCATAATCCTGAGGTTTGTGTCACTTATTGGCATACAAACCCGTTAAAACATGGGTTCAAAGGTGGGATCCACTCAGATCATAATAGCGGCGGAAGAGCCCACATTTTCTATTAGGTGGCTGCCTACAAAGGTTGACCTACAAATCTATTTTGGATCTATGTATGAACTCATAGGAGCGCTGCAAGTGAGCCTAGAAAAGGATCTATGAAATGTGCGGATCACAGCGCATATAACTCGTGAACCTTATCAATGCTTGATGCCTGACGTGAATTGGCGAAAAGCCCATATGAAATGTGGACACCGTTCGAATCAATCTGAATTCGAATCCGAATCAGGTTGTAATGCTCGTAATATTCCACTTTTTTCTTTTCATCATTTCCTGCATTATGCATCACACACCGTGATTCAACGTAATATTCTACCGACACCAGATTAGCCTGTTACGCTCATCACCACGACAGGCCCATCACCAGATAACGAGGCCTCCTTCATCTTACGTGGCATCCCATGTCTGTTTGGTAATATCCAGGACCGTGCTGATGCCGGTATGCATCTGCTGTGCGCCTTTCCGTGTCTGACCCAGAGATCGTTTATGCATGTGTACATACGTCACATTGACCATTCTGTGCCGGGCAGCGGGTAATCCATGTCATGATTACTTCCAGTAGGCATCCTGTAGGCATCCAGTAGGCACGGACGTTAAGTGCGTGCATTTACATGTTTTCTTTATTTTCCATGCACATTGGGTAAAGCGATTTGTATTCGAGTGAGAATGTCTTTGATGTTTTGTCCTTTGTTGTATGCTTGTTCTTTCACTTATTTGTGCGGATGAGACTAGAAAATGAGGTCGTGCGTTTCCGGGATATGTGTCATCTCAAAGTTGTCGTACTCAAAGTACATTAGTTTAAATGCATCAAAACCCTTGTCCTCTTTGCTACTAGCAATGAACATATGGCGCAGCTATATGTTCATTGCATATAGCAGTACGTACAACGATGCATAACGTTTCATGCACAAAAGTTTGAGATAACTGCAAAGGCACGGCTATTGCCTATAGACTTTCGAAAGCCCCTGCCTCCCCTCGAATTGATATCCTCTACCCATGTCGCTAAGCCTGCTGTCATGCCAACATGTCCATGTGTCGCGGCGTCGCTATCATATTACGATGATATGACACGGTCCATATAGCGAGCTTATGTGTGGGCTATATATTATTGGGTCATAGCTAGAGGGAAAGGGCCAACTGACCGCTCCTATGACGGAATGTAGTTATTGAGACTCGGATTTTCCAATTAATTGTTTATGGATGCACAGATAACAGAGGATGGGACGTATACTGCTGTGTGCTGGTGCATTGCGGACATCACGGGCGTTCGAAATCACGCAGCTAATTTAACACAGACTCAGCGAAGCATTCATTGTCGAGCTACGCTTTATATTCATTCTCTTTTATCATACTTAGTTTCGCCAATTTAACTTTCGTTTCCGTATGTGTGCATCAAATCATTTCGCAGCGCTGCGAATACCCGATTGCTGGAATTCTGCTTCTGCTAGCCTACCGTGCTAGATTACCGTTAATTTTGTTCACCGGATCGCCGTTGGCGGCGGCGCTGTGGCCCTCTGCCGCCACCCTCCAGCAGTCTGGGACCAAAGGTTGCTCGGTGCGCCACTCTGTCCCCCTGTGTACTCATTACCGGCACCCTGTGAAGGCTTCATTGATGTGCCCCTCCCCCGGTCCCGGCGCCCCACCCCATCCCAGCTCCGCGCAGAATAGTGCGACCTGAAGCTGGGACATCAGTTTGTGAACGGCGTCCAGGAGCCTGAGCACTCGTAATTATATCCAACGCCTAAATTACGTTTTGTTTTATTGAGTAGTGACTTTTGTATCATTTTAAGCTAGATGAATATCCGAATGTTATTCACATTGCATTCCAGAATATGGCATGGATTTTTATGTCGTAGATATAATGTGAAGCAATTCATCGCGGTCAAATAAAACCGTTCAGTGACGGTAGCGTCGTTGACACCAAACGGAGGGTGGCAGTTGTTGTCGCGCACGGCCAAAGTGGAATACATACATCTCGGACGGAGTGGGCGATTGGACTGGGCTGGCAAATGGTGAATGGGACATAAACCGAGTCGAGACGCCGTCATATGTTGTACAAACATGTTTACCGCCACGCTAGTCCATTGGCTAGAACGGATTGCCTTTCCCAGAGAGCTATTGTTGGGCTCAACACAGCCATAGCTCTGTTTTAAGTCAAAGGAAAATGGACTTTCTACGGACGTCGATCAGACCATCGACGTTGTCTTATTTTATGCTGCTGCTGTCACAATACTGACGGCTTAGTTCCATATGAAGACCGTTAGCGTATATAAGCCGTTGACTGATCGGCAACAATTCCATCAGGAGAGATGGCATTACTGCCAGATCGAAGGATTTATTTATTCATTTATTATTTTTTTCTGCAATCAGACGATGTCATGTTTTCAATTTGATTTACCACGAACATTTTTTAGTTATATATCAGCAGACAAGAATATTACTCTTTAGTGCTTATTGGCCCTGTTCTGGCTCGAATCACTAGGTCATAGGTGATGCACTGTTATAGGTAGGTACACTTCACTTTCCTTTGCTTGCCTCATCCCATGTCCTTTGCCCTTCTTCTCCTATCTTTTTCGTTCCAGCTTAACTTTCTCCATTCGCTCTGCCCTTCTCTCGTAATCGTATGAATCGTTGGCCTAATTAGCATAATAATTTCCTTAAATCTCACATATCTTTTCAAGAGGATGGAAGTTTAATTAACATAGTGCCCTAATGCAGGTCATTCATACTGCGGACGTCGCGAAGCTTCATGTCTCAATTACTTTGATTGATAGTTTTGTGTGATTGTGTTGCAAAACTTAAGCATCTGGCTGCAATTCGCTTGCGATATTTACTTTACCAGCCAGCTTAACATTAATTGGTGCTGAAACAAACTGAAACCGGCTTTAGTGAAACCATGGATGAGATTATTATCTCATCCACACACATTACCATGGATGTGTATTATTACCCTTTATTACCCATTATTACCCTTTATGATCTTATCCATGGTGAAACTGACAGACTTCGAACAGCGCATTATTCCGGGCGTATCACTTCAATGCTAGTCGAAGGAAAAGAACAGGCTGGCTCATTCGCATTGTCTCTCAGCATGATAGCGCTCTACGACATCACTTCTTTTCGGCTGTAAATCTGAATTGAGCACAAGCATTTGAGGTGCTCTCCTCCCCTAATTTTTGGAATTTGAAATATTTATTCCAAAACCAAATATGATGAATCGGGCGAGACCTTACCCCCACAGTGACCCATGGCGGTACATACATGACCTAAACCAAAAAAGCACAAATCTTAGTGATGGCATTCACCAGTAATTATCAGAGGCGGCGCGGGCCTCTGCCAGGGACTGCACGCTGTCGACAATGTAGAGGACCCAAGGATGCACACCGCCTCTCGGAGAGTAGGGGAGCGCGCCGAGGGGGGGGGGGGGGGCATGTCAACGCTGACGAGGCGTCAGCTGCAGCGCCGCCAATCAGATGCCTCAGGCCGGGCCTGCCCTGACTGGGAAGTAGCTGGATGCTCCCAGTCCCTCACCAGAGTGGGGCCGAAAGTGGTGCTCTCCGGGTAAATATGTCAATTGATGTCACTTTGTTTTAGAACGAGCGGTCATGTGGCACAATCTCAAGCAGTTCCAATGTTTCATTTTGCCCAATTCTTGAATATTCTTATGGCTGAAGAGACCATAAAACACTACTTCTAATATTTTACCATACAAAAAGCAACTTTGAATCCTTCACATAGTTTTTCAACTCACAATCAACTCATTCGCATACAAAAGTTTTGCATTCACCTTATGTTTCCCATTCAACATCAAAGGCCGCAGAGCTGGCGTTTCCCTGCACCGCAGCCCAGGAGAGTGGCTCACTGTGAGTCGGTCTGTGAGTCTGCCCTCAGATGCGATCAATACGTGCCGCGCGGCACAGTTGCAGCCCGCGACTGCCCGCTGTTTGTCGCGCCAATGGTCGTGCCGTGACGACACCCGGCTTTGATCGCGTATTAATTAGTTGGGCCGAGTCGATGCCGCCCACCGTGCTGGTAGCGGCTCCGAGGGCTGCTTCTTTTCAGGGAGTCCTCGACGCAGTTCTCAGTCAAGTGGTCTGATTGCCGCACGGCTGTTACTGAGGGAATTTCCGGCTATGATTAGCTCATTTGAAGGCGGTGATATTTTACTTGCAATGTAATCCTTGATGCTGATGCGTTTATTCGATAACAGTAGCTGGTGTTTCTGAAATGATCTAGAAGACGGACTATTGCATCCGCAAGGGATAGATTAGGTGATTCGGGCGGGCCGGTTCTCTTCAGTTGAAAAGAATGCAGGGATAGCCTCTTTGACACAAATTTTGATTAACAGGAGGGCTTTAGTAAAGAACAATATTATTTCGGCTCTCAGTACTGGTGATGTTTGGGTTTGGTTCCAATTTATTGATTACCTCGATGATTTGGCTTCTGCTATGTATGTTGAAATGATCAGTAACACATGCATTTAGCTAACGGGCGTTTTGTGTTTTTGTTTTTGCGGTGTTTGTGTTTGGCGGCGGGCGGGCGGGCGATGCGGGCGTTTTTTGCGTCGTTTATGGTAGTGATGTCAATTACGGAAAATCGGAATACCGATACCAAACCAAATACCAACCAAAACCGTGAAGAAATACCGAAGCCAAGCCAACTTGGAAAAATGAGGAAAATACCAACTTTTTACCGATTTCGTAGCCTCTTAAACATTAGCGAGGGTTCATGATACCAACAAAATACCAAACACATCAGGATTGAAATACCAAATACCGAGCTGGTGTCGGTTTGGTATCGGTATACCAAAAAGTTGGTATCCGATTGACATCTCTAGTTTATGGTATTAAATTTGTTTGTGGTTGGCGGCCGCTTTTTCGTTTCTTTTTTTTTGCGACGTTTGCTTTTTGCGGCGGGCAGGCGATTTTTAGGGGGTTTTCGATTCGCGGTTAGCGGGCGTGCGATGCGGGCGGTTTTATTTTTTGTGGCGCTTTTGCGTTTTGTTTTGCGGTTTGCGGCAGGCGTGCGTTTGTTTATTGTTTTTGCGACGTTTGCGTTGGCGTTTCGGGCGTGCGTTTTGTGCGCTTTTTTTTTCTGGCAGAATAATTTATTTACACATAAAGAAGACACAACACACGTCGCACACACAGATTGACACTTAGAATGAGTCCACAACTTAACACTGAGTACACACAAAAGCAGTTGGCAATAGACACACCTATGTAGATAATAGACAATGACATTACAGGTACGTCCGGGTATGCCTCAGCCCGTCCCGCACTGGGCTGGGACGGGGCTGTTGGCCCCCGCCCGCGCCGCCTCGCACCTACGTGCGTCTACCCACGCGAGGCGGCGCCCCCTGACCACCGGCCCGCCAAGCGCGGGCCACAGGCTTAGCGCGACGGGCCGGCGGCCCGGCCTGCCCTGCATATGCAGGGGGCCGGGCACGGGTTAGCCCGGATGGGGTAGGGCGGGGGCCACGGATCGCACGAGGCGATGCTCGCTCGTTACGCATTTCGCGCAATCGCGCCTAATCGGTGCAGCCCGGTACAAGGGACCGGGTTATAAGTTCACGCGTGTCAGAACAATACACAATTCCCCTCAGCATCAAATACCTTATGCCACTTCTTAATTACATCTTCTACGACATTATTTTTCTTTTCGATCAACATCTCTGCTTTGAATTCTTGTTTGAGGATGTGTTTGAATGTTTCAATATCTATATTATCACCTACATGTTGCCCTAGTTTGCAATTTATTATATAATTCTTACACAGGAGAATTATAAGGTTAACAACAGGAGGCGCATCACATATTCCAAGTAACATATTTTCGCTAGATGTTTGACGATCAGAAAGATTAAAGGAACGTTTTAAAGCACCAACGATTATCACCCAAAGGTTTTCAACGTCTTCGCAGTCGCAGAAAAAGTGTTGTAATGTGTCCACGGCGAAACATTTCAAACAGAGTGGGCTACCAGCTATCCCCCTCGTACATAGGAATTTCCTGGTGGGAATGTACCGATGAATAATCCTATAATGAAGTGACTGTAATCTAGTAGATTTTGTACAATTATATGGGATCATGTAAATTTTACTCCAGTTAGCAACGCGTGCACCTTCTTCCGTCCATTTAATTTCCGCTCTAGGTTGATGTTTGTCGATCAGTCTCTTATAATAGTGATGACTTCTGCAGTGTTCCAACATGACTTTAGACGAATTACTACCTAGAAAGAAAATGTTTTCTTTGTCCTCCGACGTGGCCACACTAAGTGGGTTACCTTTAATCATGTCTTTCCATTCCTTTGGGATTGACCTTCTCAAAGAGTTAATGGTGAGAAAGTCTACATTTAATCGTGGGAACTTTCTTAGAATCTGCGCGTAGTTCAAAAACTCGCCGTTATCGCCAACTAAGTCGTCAACGTATCGTATTCCACAACCGTACAGGGCTTTGTTGAATGTGTGTCTGTTGTTCACCTTAATTTTATCGTTGTGCCAGAGATTTTGCAGTCGGGCTTGAACGGCATTGTTTACTGGTGACGTATTTATGTTATGGAATATTGATATTATGTCTTTATAGAATTGAGGAACTTTCAGTTCTCTTAAATATGATTTGGCGTTGTTGCTCTTAAGAAGGTCAGTTATATTGAATTCCCCTAAACGGCGTTGTAAAATAATCCGCCATGGGGATTCGGAACAGAACGCCATTCTTTTAATCCAGGATAATTGTAAAGCTGTGTAGAAACAAAAAATATCTACAGCGTTTAGACCACCATTTCTAATCGTTTGCACTAATGTAGCTTTGGCCACTTTCGGGGGTCTGCCTCTCCAAAGAAAATTCATGAGCAGTCTCTGAAGTTCGTCCAAATCTGCCTTTTGAATAGTGGCACACATCGACAAGAAGACGATCTGGGAAGCTAGCAGGGTTTTTGACACCACGATTCGACCTTTAATCGTCAAACTACGTTGCGACCATGAATTTAATATACGCTTTACTTTAATGGTGATTGGTGCAATGTTGTCAGCGCCACACGGGCCTGACGCACAGAACCAAACTCCCAGAATTTTGATTTTTGGCACAGCTTCAATGGCATGAATGGATTCGAAAGCGTTCGACCGTTTACCGAGCCACATGAGCTTTGTTTTGTGGATGTTAAGTTCAAGTCCAGATGCCTGTTGGAATACTTTTATGACGTCTAAGGCCTGCTCGACAGAATCTTTGTTGCGGAGAAACAAAGTACTGTCGTCAGCATATTGACTGAGTTTAACTTCTTGACCACTGATCACAATGCCCTGAATATTCTGCATGGACCGTATCTTAATCGCTAACAACTCCACCGAGAGGATGAACAACAACCCGCTGAGAGGCGAGCCTTGAAACGTCCCTCTGGTACACGGGAACCAGTCAGAAGTATATCCATTATTGGAAACTGTGAGCTGAGCACCCGTGTACAGCAGCGTAATCCAAGATCGCAAGTTTGGTCCAAAGTTAAAGCTTTCGAGTGTGAATTGCAAAAAATCGTGTTCGATCGAATCGAAAGCATTTTTGTAATCTAATGCAAGTAGAATTCCTTCTACGTCGTCTATTTTGCAATATTCTATAACATCTGACACCAGCCTTAGATTTTCACCGATATATCTGCCTTTTAGGAAGCCAGTTTGACTTTTATTGATCAGTTTATCTATCACTTTTTCAATTCTTAACGCAATCACTTTTGCCACCAGTTTATAAATAACATCAAGTAAGCAGATTGGCCTTTTGTTTTCCAACATTCTTTGGTCACCTTTTTTGGGGATTAACGTTAAAACACCTCTACGATGGGCTATAAAAAACATTCCCTGGCTTCGCGCCTCATTTACATAATCAGTCAAAAGCTCACCTAGATCATCCCAGAACAGGGCGAAAAATTCTGCAGAAAACCCCGATATTCCTGAGGCTTTATTCAATGCCATTTTTGATAGGGCAACTCTTCCTTCTTCTTTTGTGATCGGTCCCTCACATGCTAGCTTTTCTACCTCAGACAGCCGTTCTGCGTTGTTATCAGGTACAAAATAACTATACTTATCGCGTCCTAATGATTTTGACTCGTAAAGATTTCTGTAATAATCGGCGCATGCATTTAAGATTGCTTTATTGCCCCTAACTGTGCTACCGTCTATCTCCTTAATCGCGGTGATATTCTTTTGCGCGGCTCGTTGTTCCACCATTCGAGTAAAGTACTTTGTTGACTTTTCGCCCTCTTCTATCCACTTTGCTCGTGAAGCAATAATAGCCGATTTTCCCCTTTCTTGTTTAATCTCTTCCAATCGGCTGCGTGTACTTACATATTCACTTCTCACCTGCTCACATGGTGCCTGCGCCAATTTGGCATCTAAGTCACATAATTTGTTATAAATTGCGTTCTCTTCCTTTCTTATCTCGCGAGCTAATGTTCTGCTACGCTTAATTGAAATTACTCTGATTCTACTAAGCATCATTTCCACTAAAATACCCTTATGCATATCGTCATCATATTCTCCTATCTTATTAACGGCTTTTCTTATCTCATCTTTTACTGATCTAACATAAATGTCATCTTTCAATAGGTTGTTATTAAATCTCCATATTCCGGGTCCACGTGGCTCGACTGACATATCAATGCTGAACACGACGAAATTATGGTCACTAAGCAGCCCCGCTTCAATCTTGGCCTTAACCGAGTTATACTGTACTAAGCTAGAGCCAACGAATATGTAATCGATGCGTGACTGCTGTAGCGGTGTCACTCGTCGCCATGTATACTGTCTGCTTGCTGGATGCTGAGCTCGCCAGCAATCCTGAAGTGAAAACTCATCTATTATGTCGCGCAGCTTTGTAGAGGCTCGTGATTTTTTGAACGCTGTACTATCCGTATCCAGTGGATCAAGCTTTATATTAAAGTCACCTGCCAAAAGTACCTTGTGGCTGTTATAGCACAGTAGCAGCTCTCTGACCGTGTCAAGAAATTTACATTTATGGTCTTGGTTGTCATTGGCTGGTCCATAGACACCAATGATTGGCACATTACAATCCCGTAACACGATTTCGGCGACCGCGAATCGACCTTTATCGTCTATCTGACTCGCATTAACGTTAAATGCGAATCCGGGAGGAAACAATATGGCAACACCGGCCTGGCCCGATTCAGAACCGTGAGAAAATATCATTTTGCCCTTCCATTCAGTTTTCCATCCAAATTCCATACTTGGTCTTGAATGCGTCTCCTGTAACACAATGATGTTTTTCGAATATGCAATTCTGAGATGCCGGAAAATTGATCTTCTCTTTATGCGGTCCCGAAGACCGCGAACATTAAATGTAACAATGGACAAATTAAGAAGGCTTTGTCTATCTTCTTCCATTACACAGGTGAACTATGAACTTCCAAAAAATGAATCTTAAGCTGACCTTCAACGGCATAAGGTATCCCATGCTCAATCCTATCAAGTTCGCAACATCTCCGCAACGGCACAGTAGCCGATGCAACTGAAGTTCTATATAGATCATTGCAGCATCTGATTGAACACTTCATGTTTTCGGTCAATATGCGCCTCCGTGGCTTATAGGCATTAGCTTTTCTGATGAAAATTATCCCGTCCTGACACTCTGAATCCAGTTCACAGTAAAACAAGTAAACACTTCCCACCCCAACCAAAAACCCCTCATCTGGCGCCCCGAACTGAACAGGCGCACCCATACACCGAGCCTGTCGGAGTGTACCCCCGGGCGGCGAGCGGCCGGTCAGCCGACGGGGTGCTGCTATGTGCGACCGGAACACGCACGTTGCCTAATACACGATATTGACGGAGTCAGTACGACCGAGCTGCGGTATTCTACATATACTCGTAGTCAGCTGTCCCTCTCACTTAACAGCCGCTAGCAAAGACCTGCAACCCGAACCGCTCGCTACTGGACCAAAACCTGCCGCTGTACTGCAGCTTTTTACCTTAGACCACTCAAAAGAAAAAAAAACTTGGTAGGTACACGAAACATTACGCATCTTAACTCTATTAAGAAAACCAATCAACACACCGCACGGTTAAAAAGGATAACGAAGCAAGGCGGAACTCTATATATACCTCACGCAACTGGCAACGACGACCGGTCTGCGATCGCGACGTCAGCGAGACCTGACGCAATTCATAGGGCTTACCGAGTTTCACATAGGTCCACCGACGCGACAGGGAAGCCGAGTGTCTACCCGCTCTCATCGGTCGGCGCCGACACCGACGCGGAGACCGCGGCGGACGACCGCACCGCACCAGACGCGGGCGGGGACGGGGCAGCAACCGGAGCGACCGCGGCAGCCGGAACAGACGGCGCCGCCGGAGCGACCGCGGCCTCCGGAACAGATGAGGCAGTCGAAGCGGCCGGAGCAGACGCAGCAGCCGAAGCCGCCGCCGGCGCACGCACGGCATGCCCCCCGCCCCCGCGCGGCGCCGGCTCCAACGAGGTCACGGCGCCCCCGCCACCGGCACCAGCGCGCGGCCCGCCGGAGCGACCGGCCGGCACGCGACCCGCCGAGGCCGAATCGGGGGGCGGAGGGGGCGGGAATCGAGCCCCTCCGAGGATGCGCCGCAGGTGCTGCTCGTCGGGGACGCTGATGTTACCGCCGCCCCTCTCCCTGCGGCACCAGACAACTCCGCGGCGGCTGAAAACTGAGGCGACCAGCTGGCCGTTCTCCGGCCGCCTGGCGCGAAGGAGCTCCTGGTACAGAGCGGTTCTGGTCGGCGTGAGGCTCTCCGTAATGTAGAGGGGGGCCAGACTGTCACGGCGTGCACCAGGCGCCGAGCCCCCGCGGCCGAACAGCGAAAAGCGGCTCTCATAAATGTCATCTCGCAAGCGACGTTTCAGGAACTTGACAATCACTTTATTTTTCGCCGACAGTCGATGTGCGACTTGAATATCCGCCGTGACCAGTTTGATGCTCGGCAGCCGTTTTCTGATAACTTCGACCACAAGTTCTTCGATGTCCTCATGGTCGTCGCGGCGCCGAAAATCATCGCACGTAAGGATCAGGGACGACAGTCGTCGATTAACGTCCATGCTTTCAACCCGCTGGGTTAGATGTTCGAAGGCGCTGTCGCGGGCTTCTAGCTGCTCCCTGAGGCGACGGATCTCGACGTCGCGATCCATCAGTTCTCCCTCTACTTGTTCCAGTCGCATCTGCAATTGTTGTATTTGCGGCTCGTACAAAGAAGCGACTTTAGCGACCGCACCGTCAATCATAGTCTGGATTGTAGCCAGTGCCCTCTCGCTGAGCTCCACACCCTCCGCGGCCGGCCGCTTAGCCCCGGGCGAGGTCGAGTCCCGCGGCGACTGGGAGCCGCGACTGGGTGCACGGCGCTTGTTAGCTGCGACTCGCTTCATCATTTCAGGCACAGAAGCTTGTCTGATTGAGGGTTTGTCGTTTCGTCTCTCGATGCACTCAACGTCTGACGCGGCACAATCAGTGTTGAATTCGTCACTGTCTGAGAGCATAGCGACACAGATCAACGGACCGTCGCAAGTGTTTATCACTCAGCTCACGAGCCAAGCAGCATGGGTGTACCATGGCACCATCGCATGACTCTTTTTCACAAACTGCACTTTTCACTGCACTGTTCTCGAACAAAGGGCCGCCGCCGCCCGGCGGTAACGGAGCCGGTCACTCGGCCATAGGCTGGCCTCACTGACGGCTGACAGGTACCGGACCCGCGCGGAGCGAACCGTCCGGCTCGGCGACCGAGGGGTGACTGTTGAAAGTTCAAACGCCGCTAACATCTTCATTTTTAAAGGAATCAAGACGTAACAAAAAAGGTTATACGTAATTCTACTTTGTCTTTCAAATGGCTATCTCGGTTTTTTTTTGAAAATTTTGGATTTTGGCCCCAATTTTTTCAAGAAACTGACTTTTTTGGGAAAATAATTATAAAATCCAACATTTTGAGTGTATCGAAAAAACCGGAATATATGTCAGAGAAGTGGTATATGTGCACCTACATACCAATTTTTAGAAGAATCGGTTCAAAAATGTGGGAGTTATTCAAACTTTTATGACGTCACGACACACAAAATTTTGAAAAATGATTTTTTGGAAGTTCTAGACCTCGTACGGAAACAAAAATAGCACCATTCGATTCGCCGTGAAAAACTGCATCAGATAGACACCTTTTTAGGCCTTAACAACCACCTTCAAAATTTGACCTCACTTGACCTGACCTTGACCTGACCTCGACCTGAAATTCATCCAGAGGTGGTCTATATCACTTATTGAGTGTGCCTATTGAATTCTATGAGTAAAATGACCCATTAAAACATGTGTCGCACATGCCCTTTTCTATATTTTGTTTTTGGTGACCTGACCTGACCTGACCTGACCTTGACCTTGACCTCTGAATGATATTGTATGCAACGAATATTGTTTCGGTAGCCTAAGAACACGTTTTGGGCAATCAGTCTCAGTCCATGACACCATTCTTCGGCAACTACGGTGCAAGGCCGATACTGTAGACACTTGCAATTTGTACCCTTGACCTGACCTTGACCTTGACCTCAAACTTTAAATTAAGTACATGTTTTTAGTTGTTCGTGATGAGATCTTTCGATTGGCGTTTGAATTTTCCAAATCGGATCATAAGTTCGGGAGATAACAGGGGGGGGGGTAAAATTTACCCCCCCCCCCCGCCGCGCGTTCGGCTGGAGACCCCAGCCCCGCGCGGGTTAAAGCAATAATTAAAGGGACCCTCCCACCTTCAAAAAAGTTAATGAATTGGCATGAAAGTGATGTCGCTCGGTTCAGAAAGAGCAAAAACGAATATCTACCAAATTTCATCGAAAAATATTCACCGGTTTTCAAGATATTAGACTTTTACTTTTGCTTACTTTTGGGATCTCCGCTGTTCCTAGCGACTTTATTTGAAAGTGCGGCATTTGTTGCGCGCAAAGCAGCATATACCACCGCGTGCTACAAAACGTTTTAGTCAAACATTTAACAGACGTTCGAAAGCCTGATGACGTCATCAGACTCCCGTAATGGTTAAGAGATAGGGACCACGCTGGTCCCACCCTGCAAGTAAAGGGAAGAAATTTCTTGAACACCATAAAGCTGCGGGGGTTGCGACCAGGATAAATGGTGGTTTCTGAGCCTGGCCGCAAACTTGGCTATCTCAACTCAAAACTAATGTTAAGGTGGGAGAGTCCCTTTAACAAAACACGATTAATTTTGTTTTGTGGCAACAGCTTTGACTTTTGAGTACCTACGTGCATGGTCCCAGTTAAAAATATCAAGCTCCACATCGGGAGAATCATCAGGTTGCTTGGCGTAGGACGAGAGCGTTGGTTTCAGAAGACACTAACGCCTAAGTGTGTGGGATCGAATCCTCGCGACCTCTATTAGTTTTACAGATACAGGCCGGCATAGGGCCAGTCGTTTGTTGACGCTCCAGATCGATCATTTTAAATCCAGCAGCGTCGCTGAAGTGGGGGTTGGAAATGTCGCGGGCCTGCACTTCTCAAAATAGAGGTTGGTATGGACTTCCCAGTTCCCACTGCTGGACTCCTCTGGTCATATATAATATCACACGGGGCCGGTAAAATGTTTCATTCAGGACCGAGGGATTTGTTGAGTTTTCCGCACGAGACCGAAGGTCGAGGGCGGAAAATTCAACAAAGCCCGAGGTCCTGAATGAAACATTCCGGCCCAATTCCGGCCCAAGCTTGGGCCCCCCAAGTGTGATATTTATTTTAGCATATGCCGTTTAATTTCCATATTTAAGCTTCTTTAACAATTGTAAATGCTTGAAAGAAGTGAAAAAAAACAAGACAGAATATCAAGAACTAAAAATGTACATATTCCCTGACAGTGGCGGATCTAGGATTTGAGTTTAGGGGGGGGCAAACATTGCGCCGCCAGGCAAGTCGGCGAGAATTTCAAATGTCCAGTCTTAGGAACAAAAAAAAACGAGCTACCCCTATTTTTCTCCTCGGATTTCGGGAATTACTATTTTTTTATTTTTTACATTTTAGTCAGTCCGGCCAAGCCAGGGCAGCGCAAAAAAAAATTGCAGCCACCCTGACTCCGGGAGATAGTTAGAGAATAGCTCACCGGCGCTATGGACGGTCCGTCCTCTACCTCCCGCATCACCTCGGCAAGACCTCGTCCGAAAGGTCCGCCCGCGCCGGTTCTCAAGGGCTTCTGTATCCGGAGACCGATAAGGGTGGCAGCAGCAGGTTCATGTGTAAATGCCCACGAGTACGACCAAAGGCCACATCAGCGTACGTACCTGCGATACTATACGCAGTCAGGGTTGCCACGTAGTTAAACGTATTAACAGTTGTTTCCGGTAATAGAAAATGAGATCAGTCGATTAAGAATCCCAACAAGAAATAGACGAACAGCGCATTTGTTTTCGGTCCTGCATTGATTGATGCAATTACAATGAACATTCCTTAACTTTGGGACTAAACTTCGCGAGCTAGCAAAATTATACAAGAAGTGTTACTTTCGAGAGGAGATAAACGATGCTTCTACAGACTACATAGGACCACAGCGCAACAGCCAACGGAATCACACTGAACAGCGTTAAGTTCCCACAACATACTGAGCTTCTCGAACACCTCGCAAACCAAAAGCTCTGACTGAGCCCTTCTGTGTTTGTCCCCGTTACACGGCCTTTACACTGCCGAATTTGGTACACGAGTGTGCACGAATATGCAAGTCATCCTATGTCGCGGACCGATTCGGGATCTTTCTTCCACGGTCTTGGCATTTCGCAGACCAGTCGGTGTCCACCGCGCGACTTTTACGGTTCGTCACGACCGCCACGAATATTTCATGAAAAATGAAAATTTCGTGGCCGTTCGCCGAATTTATAATAAACGAACATGATCGCCAAACAGTCGCCGAGTCGCCGCCGACATGTCGCTGCGTGCGTCGACTTGTTGCCAAGGTATCGCCGACTATTCGCAACAGATTCGCCATTCATTCGCGATGTTCGCCGAATCATGGATCAGCTTCGACCCGCACGATTAGGGGGGCCCCCACCCGTTTTCTGCAAATCGGGCTCTGTCGGCGAACTGTTCGCCTCTGTCGGTAAACTGTTCGCCGATTTCCTACACGACGTGATTCGGCGACAGGGTCGTGGCCAAAATTCGGCAGTGTAACACGGCCTTTAGATAACGGTATGGCTCATGAAAAAGCCGCGATTGGTAATCTTCTTTACGTTATTCCTCTCAGAAACCTATCTCGCACTTGTTCTCAAAGGCACGCAGTACACCGTTCTTTCTGGCCATCACTGAGTGACACAGCGGCAGTAGCTCAACCATATCGTTCAGTGGAAATGCTAGGTAGTTACTAATGGATATTTAGACCCACCAATATTTTTTCAGCTCCTACGACCTACACCCATGCTATCTAGCAATAAAATATTATGCAAACACTTCTTATACCCATGCAAACCCACCACTGTCCAACCGCTCACCAGTTGTGGTGACCCTGACCCCACTGGCGTCTGGCGGTCTGCTGTTGACGGTTTGTTTACTTGGTTCAAGGTTTCAATAAATCGCGTTATCTTTTTTTTTATTTTCTTTTTTTTGGTAGCAGTAGCAGTAGTAGCACTGCTGATGGATGATGGACTGACATTCATGGGGCGGAGGACTTTTTATCAGCTCACAACTTAATATCACGAATATGACAACCTTCTAGTCCTCCATTTATTTCACATTTTCTTTTCAAACACCATATTTTTAGTATTCAAGTTGTAGTTTTTTAGGGGGGGCAAAAAGATATGTTTGCCCAGAGGTTTTCCGTTTAGGGGGGGCAATTGCCCATTTTGCCCCAACGTAGATCCGCCACTGTTCCCTGACCAAGATAATAAACCAAGCCGACTCAAGATCACTGTGTTCCATCCTTGTGTCTGGTTCTGAGTTGGATTCATATCAAACCAAGAACACCTACTTCAATCTATGTCATATGAGAAGCTAGAGTAACGTTTGTTTTCAATATTAGAGAAGAGTGGAAGGTACGTACAATCCTGTGAAGTGAGCGCTTGGTTTTTACCCATGTCAATATGAATAAAGTTTTTACTGATCAATGTGAAATGCGTTTTTTGTCAATTCATTGCAGTTGTAAAAGGCATGAAATTGACGCTATAAATGTAGGTGATTAATTAATCTGTCTGTACATTAGGATGTAAAATATTATCTTATTGAAAACCAACATTTAGGTACAATCTGTTCAATAGTTCAAAGCGACCAAATGCAACACGTAAGTTCACGTTAGATTTCTATCAGTTAAGCTCTTTTCCAGCACCTTCCTCCGCCTCAGGAAATGCTACAAAATCTCGCTGATAAAATGTTTTGCCCATGGGCCGAAACCTTTGCTCAATTGACTTCAACATTATGCGGTTTAATCCAAAAAGCTTTTACCGCACGCTCGCGCTAATGCTAAAGGCATACTTCGGCATATGCTAATAATGCTGGACTCCTCGGTCCACATACACGCTACCAAAACGTATATAATGGTACTCGTATCTACAACACACTGCTCAGTCATTTTGTAAAATGGCTAGGTATTTTGTAAAATGCCTAGGCATTTTGCAAAATGACTGGAGAGTCAGTCATTTTGTAAAATGCCTAGGCTTTTTGCAAAAAGCCTGGAAAATCAGGCATTTTGCAAAATGCCTAGGCATTTTACAAAATGACTGATTTTCTAAAGTGCCTGCAACATATGCATAGGTATTATTCGATTCGGCAGGTCATCGAATCCATTAGTGGCTTTTCGACTGCTAGCTCAATTTAATCGAGAGTTATTGACAAAGAGAAGCCCTGATGGCCTAAGGCGACGTTAATACTTCATGACGTCACATATATTTACGGTCCCCAATTCAAAATCTAAGAGTCAGTCATCGCAAGGAGCGTATGAAATCACGATTGGTTGAGTCACGACTCACGGTGTCATTGTGAGTGTGACGATTGCTTGAGACGGTCCTCGATAATTTCTGACGGCAAAATTGCGGGTTTCAATATTTGCCCTGTGACTTGAAATTTGAATGAAGAGGTCACACGACTAACCAGACTTAATGTGTTTTTTTTAATGGAAAATATGAGATATAGGTACAGCTTGTGATGGTTCGGGAGCTTACTACTCTTGTAAGCTTCATCTCCCTCTAAAGGTTTCCCAGACAATGAGTCACAACATCATCGTCACTGAGACCTGAGTCACAATAGTATAGAGTCACAATGTCATTATCACGATTGGTTGAGATGGTCTTCGATCATTTCTGGCAAATTTCTACCAACAAAATAGCAGTTTCAGTATTTTCCGCTGACTTTGAATATGAGGAGGCCACGTGACTGACCCCACTTGACGTGATCTTTACGGAAAATCGGAGTTATTTAATTTGTGCGGGTTCGGGAGCTTGCCACTTCTTGTAACTTTCATCTTAGTCTAAAGGATTCCCTGGCACTGGGGGCGTTGCAAAGTTGCGGCATTTTTGGACAGTGCAGAGGTTCACTTTCCGTCGTAAGTTAGCAGACCTGACTGAAAAGGCGGTCCCATGTCATTAGACTAAATCGTGAAAGGAGAGGGTAAGAATCACTTACGACTTCTTTTGAAGATTTGTGGGTGCTTTTTCAGAAAGAAGCTGCAACAGGAGCCGACCACCCCCTTAAGCAGTACACAGTTGGACACGCCATTCTTGTCTTCGTGGTCACCGGTCATCATACCAGCTATCCGTGCTCTCCAGTCTTATAGCCAATCTGCCGGATTGCGTTTACGGTGAACTCTGCTTGATTCTGCGGAGCTTCGGGTGATTAGTGACTGTTCTAGTTTAAGTAAACTCACTCGTTAAACATTCGTAAGATCTATTGAGATGACGACAAACAACACAAAACGTGACGCCGCGTGTGCCCACTCGCAACCGCGTCCCGCGCCCGACTCCCGACCGCCGCGCCGTACCCTGGGCCGCCGCGCCGAGCCGGCCACCGCGGCCGGTGACCCGGGACCCCGGGCGGTCACGTGTCCGGCTGGCCGAGCCGAACGGGCCAGGCAGGGCGAACCGAGCCGCAGAGAAACGCAAAACTAAAAACATCACGGCATTGGTCACCTTCAGGCTTCACCAGGAGCTCTTGCAACCAAATCATTAATACCACTGTACCGTTTTATCATCGATTTCCTAGAAGGATGCCAATACCGAATGTCAGCTCACCGTGCTTTGGTGCAGGCCTGTCAGGCGTCCAGTTGGGGAAATTTCGTTTAAAATGCTAGATTATGCCACTTGGCTATATTTTGTTAAAATAAGTTGAAAATAAGTGCATGACGGAGGGCACCAGGCATCAAATTAGTTTTTCGACCACCGCCTCATAGTCGGGCACGCCACTGTCGATATTTTCGTTGTGCACGTGTCGGGCCGACATCTCTTTCCCTGTCGCGATCGCTGTTACGTGCCCCACGGCAATAGCCCGGCGTCTGCCCGCCGACCCCTTGACCTCGTGACCCGGTGCCCTGCGGCGACGCGGCGCCGTTACCTCGGCACGTGACGGGATCGGCGGCTGCCTGAGGTGTGCCGATGATCCTGTTCTCTCCAACGAGATTGGAAGGGTGTGGGTGGGCGCTGATCCTGTACTCTTTACTCTTCACACGGAGAGGGCTGTGGGTGGCAGCCGCGGAGGTGTACCGACTGTCCTGTAGCGCGCTCAGATTGTGGATGCTGATCCGGTAGATGTCCACAAGAGATTGGGAGTGGATTCCATGGCAAATCTGTTTAGAAAACTCCTTAGATAAATGTCATTATGAGTTAAGCATACTAATTGATGGTTGCGAGAACCACTGCCTGACCTCACTTTTTTGCTTATTGAATTTATTTATTCCTCCAAACTTCCAACAGGCTATGGTCATTCTTCAGAATAGCATACCTATCCATGATCCACTCAGGTCCTCACATGTTTATCAAACTCTGATCCCTCACCCCTATCCGAGGTGGCCGTCCGTTCCGTGCCCTGCTGCTGCTGCTCCCCTACCTACCGCCCCAGCATCCACCGCCCGATCCAGTCGAGATTGACCTGTCGGTCCGGCTCGTTATCGAGCCGTTAGCCGTGAGCGAGGCGGCCGCGGCGTCTCGGCACGCGCGTCGGCGCCGTTACGGGCCGCGGTCGGCGGTCGGCTGCGTTTCAATTTATAAATATTAAATTGATCGCGCCGGCTATCAGTTGGCGACGTGTCCGGCCTGCGAACGGCGGCCGTCGGTGATGCGCCGTGATTGTCTCGACGCGCGGCGGAGTAACGCGCCACCCACTCGGCACAAACAAATGCATCCAATACACTGTCGATGACTGCTGCCGGGAATATAAAGGGGCTGAAGCGGCGCCCGATGTCAGATTGGGCGCCGTGCTGGAGAGCTTGTTTTTGGGGAATGCCGCATCAGGGGATTGGATGACCATTGATTTCGGCTTGTTGGCGTCCGTATAGCTGCGTGGAGACGGGGAGTAGTACGTGCGGAGACGAGAGAAGTCGGCGGAAGATTTGCTCCTCCGGACGGCAGTCGATATCGTTATTGGTTTGTTGGTGGGGTGGCTCTACACAGGTAGTTAGAAGAGCTGGTCACGATGCGGAAATGTCCGATCTTGTTTCTTTTAATCCACACAGTATAATCAGCTCCTGCTCGTATGAAAATGTTTCCGTTGAAACTGACAGCGCCTCAGCCTTGTAGGGATAGTTGAACTAAAATGCGCGCTTATCTAGTGTAGAGTATCCTACGACCTACACTGACTCGACCGTGTTGTTTCAATGGACGGAAAGTAAATACCACGAAAATCCATGAAAAGTAAAAGGAATTTAGTTTTCATTGGTCCTGTAAAAGACATTCTTGTGCCTACTGTCTATCTCCATCCATGGCATCATGACATGTCAGTTTATTTGTTACGTCTTTCACGAATTTAAATGACTTTTCCTCAACAATGAATCAGTTTTAATTTACCTATCTATCCTTTTAATCTACAATGGTGTGTTTCTATACGCCTGCAACTGTTATAACTTATAACGGGTGGTCAGTATGAAACTGGACAAAATTTGATTAAGCATAGCATCTCCAATTATGGACAGATTTTAATTATTTTTGGCTGGTGAATACTTCCAGTTATTCTATATTACCAGCTCAGGTTTCAACTTTCTGCTATTAACTAGTAGAAAACATTGCGCCGGTAAGTCAGCAAGCGTTCCGGGACCTGTTCGCGCAAGTTTGTGAAAATAACACAAATTACAAAAGTGCTATCATTATGCGTCACATTACGCCACAGGGTGTAACCAGATCTTAAGAATATGTGATCATCGATAAATTCTGAGGACTTGCAGATGTTTTGCATGGTGGGAACGGCAAGATCACCAAGAAAAGGCGCATTCAGCACCGGAAGAAACAAACATGTGCCGTCACCGAACAGTTGGGGCTCTCCTTGTGATCTCTGGGAAGAAATTTTGGAATCTTCAAAACGTATGACCAATTAAGTGTCAACAAGCAGGAATCAGGTACAAAAATAGTATAAAGGTGATGGAGGCACAATTTCGTACACAGAAAATCCGCCTGCGCCGTCTGTCACAGGGTCCAATGCAGGGTAGCAAAAACATGGAGGTGCATATGGACGATGAATCTTATTTCACCTGCAGTGGCGGCCAAATGCCTTCCATTGCCGAATTTTACACCTCATCTGGTGGAGACACTATTCCACATGTGGATCGCACCTTCGCTTTCGACCTGAGAGTGAGCATCCACCCGAGATACCCGTCTGGCTTGCTATGAGTCCGAGGGGCTCACGCGTCCAGTTACTTGCCAAGCACAGGCAATGTAAAGGGCGAACTGTGCTATGAAAAGTGTTTGAATGGCGTATTGTTACCACTTCTTGAGTCTCAGAACACAGAGCATGATGCTCTGTTAGGTTCCGACCTTGCAACAGTCACAATACGCGCGCTAGAACACGAAACTTTTTGAGGAGGCTGGGGTGCCCGAAACAGCACGTGACACGAACCCGCCATGTACCCCTCAGATTTAGCCCATTGAGGATCTGTGGGGCTCATCAAACAGAAAGTGTTTAAGGGAAGGTGACAGGTCAGCTGAGACGCACAATTGAAGCAGCTAATCCAGCAAGCCATCCGTCAAATCGACCCGGAGGTGCCGCGAAAGAAAATAGCGGGGCTGCCAGCGCGCGTGCGCTTGGAGTCTGACAGATGTCCAGTGTTGCAAATCCATTAGGGCGAGCATGATCACAACAAAATAATTGCACGGTAACGCGATTTTCGTTGCTTTCGCTTGAAAACTTTCGACACAGTAACAATTCAAACTTTGTCCAGTTTCATACTGACCACCCGTTAGTAACGTTTAATTTCATATTTCACTGGATGCATAAAAATATCATTTTAACTTAGGTCATCGCTGTTTGGTTTCGCCACACTTGCCATGCGTTTTGTGACGCATGATATATTTTATTGAAAATTTGTGATTTTCATTTTCGCTGAATATAACTGTGACGATAATTAGGCTAGAGTAGATGTGTACTTCTTTTATATTTTGTAGGTTGTATGATTTTGTGAAAATGAGCACCTGAGCGCTGAACAGTGAACAGTGAACACTCAGCAGGGCAAAGATGAGCTATTTCCTGTCAACATACAGAAAATGAACTCATCAAACTTTCATGTCTATTTGCAAAACTCAAATGGAACAATACGCTTCAACCCGATTGTGTAATTTCATTCATCAGCCAAATCTCCAGAGTGTATGCCGTGCAGCCCTCCCATACCGGCACACAAATCGCGCGCATTTGTGTGATGGGAGCGCGCGCGTGGGGAACGTCATTTGCGCGAGCACGAGCCCCCGCGCGCCCTCTGATATGACGATTGGTCTCCCCTCGGCGGCGGCTCTCAGTCGCGGCTCGTCACGCGTACGGCCAATCTTTCATGCTTTTAGGCAGGCCATTTGTTCTGAATGTTCGATGCTTCGGCGGTCGTAATAGCTCTAAGACAGTGTCGTTTGTTGCGTCCCATTGCCCTGCTCTCCGCGCGGGTAGGGCCATCTATTGTGTGGCAGATATGATGCGGTTTTGGCAGAGTACCGGCGCCGGGGCTGGCTCCTTTGGCGGCCGCAAACAATGGGGAGATCATCAGAAATTCGGCTGGCGGCATTAAATGCTATAACGGAGGATGAGAGTTGCAGCGTGATGCTCTGCAGTTATAGAGGATTCTTCATGGCTCCGAGTGGAAGATAAGGATATCTTTTCCAAGCGGGTTACTGAAAAACCGAGCGACGAAGGAGCAAGGTTTTTCTGGAACACGAGGAAAAGATATCCGATCTTCCACGAGTGAGCCATGAGGAATCCTATATCTTTCTATGTTGAGGTTTATTCTTAATCAATTAAATATTATATTTAAATGTATTCATCTATGTAAAAAAGATTTGGAGTAGTTTGTTTTTATTTCATAAGTTTCATACATAAACAGCCATTAAAATGCCGTTCGGTTATTGACCCATCATCAGTTGAACTCTTGATTTTTTGCTATGAACCCTCGAGACCTTATCTTTGCATCTCAGAGAGATGCAGAGATAACAAATTCTTATCTTTGCATCTCAGAGGAGTGCGAGATAGAAATATCCCTGCACTGTAGACCCAATGGCAAATAAACCTCAACTAGAAAGATATGTTTTGTCCACGACTTTGTTCAATATTCGATTGAAAAATGAAAACAAAGTCGTCAACGGGGAATATTGACAACGTTTTATCTGATACCAATAGCTGTTAATTCGCAAATTTGAAACTATAATTAATTAAAACTAGTTACTTTGAAGCAGCGTATTTTTTCGGCCATCTTCTCTTGCCCTGCCAACTATTGTGTGTACCTATCTGTCGAAGTGTATCCACTGTGCAATGTTCAGTTAGCTACGCTATTCGTCTAACGTGTCTTTATTTTGGTTTCCAAGGTATGTTAAAATCACAATTTTATTACCTTCTCTACTATTTCCCTTCTCTCCTTTTGTTCCGTCTTTTTAGTTCTTTCGCGCTCTGAAAGCAAATAGGTAATTTTAGGAAAATTCCTTGACATTTTGCCACAGAATTCGTCTTTTGGAGTCCACTCTTCCGCTTCATTCCAAAGTTCAAACATACGCACTGAAGAAGTTTCTTCTTCTGGTGTTATCTTCGTTCTGGAAGCCGCGTCCCGACAGCAGTGCAGTTTCCGCGGATTTCACCTGCGCTGGTAGACTGACCCGCCGAGCGCGGAAGCCGTCCGGCGCAGTGGGCCCGCAGGCGAGGACTGCGATGCGGAGTGCGCCGCTAACATTGCCGAGATCCATGAACATCGAACGGTGCTACCGGTCATTCTAGGTTTTAGGAATTTCTTTCCTGTTCAGAAAGCTTCAATTATTTTATCCGATTTAAGAATGCTGCACTTCTTATCTCATCCGCGTGCCTTGACCAGCTATGCGCGAATGTCCCAACTAACCATGCCCGTCCTTTTCATGACTTTCGTATTTCACCTGACGGCAA